>NW_003852431.1:1798097-1808599 GCF_000181295.1 Otolemur garnettii
AAAATAATAGGAATAAGAACAAAAAGAGAGTAGGAATAAACAAGAAAGACATGTTAGAATCATGCCATTTGAAAAGTGATATTTTTCCTTCTTCCTTTCCAATCTGAATGCCTTTTTCTTTTCTGATTGCTCTTGCAAATACTTCCAGTACCATGGAATGCACGTGGTCAAACTGGCCACCTTCATCTGAAGTGTATTTTAGAGAAAAAGTTTTCAGTTCCTTGATTCTGATCCATTGATTATGATGTTCGTTAACTATGGGTTTTTATAAATTGCTCTTAGTAGGTTAAGAACTCTACCTCTATATCTAAACTGTTGAAATTTTTAATTCAAAAATGAACGTTGAACTTTGTTGAATGATTTTCAGCATGAGTTGAGATGATCAGGTGATTTTTGTCCTTTAGTCTGTCAACGTGATGTGATGTGTCACCTTCACTGATCTATGTACCTTAAAACTGACTTACATGCTGGGGATACATTCCACTTGATCATTTTTCTGTGTTGTTGAATTTTAATATTTTACTGAAGATTTTGTATCAATGTCCATCAGAGATATTTATTCTGTAGTTTCTCATGAATCTTTTGGCTTTCGGACAAAGTGATCCTGGACTTGTAAAATGTTTTAGAAAGCACTTCCTCCAGCTCTGGTTTTCAGAAGAGTTTCAGAGTATTGGTATTCAGCTTTGAAAGTTTAGTAGAATTCATCTGCGAAGCCATCTGGTCCTGAGCTTTTCTTTGTTGGGAGGTTTTTAATTACTTTTTCAATGTCTTTGTTATGGTCTGTTATGGCTATTTATTTCTGATTCAACCTTGGGAGGTTGTATTTTTCTATGAATATATGCATTTCCTCTAGGGTTATCCAATTTGTTGGTATATAATTGTTTATAATAGACTATTATGATCCTTTTTTATTTCTGAGGCATCTGTTGTAATGTCTCCAAATTCATTTCTGATGTTATATATTTGAGTCTTCTCTCTCTTTTTTATTTTTTTTTTCTTAGCTTATCTGGCTAAGGGTTTGATTTTTTTCTTTGATTTTTCTATTCTCTATTTGGCTTATTTCTGTTTTAATTTTTATTATTTGTCTTTATGCCAATCTAACATTTAGTTTTTTTTTTTTTTTTTTGTATAGTTACATGTAAGACTTTTAAGATAGGTAAATAGCCAAGAAGCAGAGGGTCTGTCTTTTTTCCAGGATGGAAATGAAGCCTACACACAGACATACACAGACACACACATACATAGGCTTCCATAGAAAGATCATTATATACATACACACTGACTTATGTAAACAAGATGTGCTTCCTTTAATTCTGTAAAATACAATAGTGAATGCTCAGAATATGAGTGTATGAGCACCTTTTTTGTTTGTTACTCTTTACTATTAATTAGGTTATTAATTACATTTCTGCAATTATTCCTGTTAGCTTGTAAAAACCTGATGGGGAACAAATGAACCACACAAGATAGAGTTACAATTATATCCTGTCCTTAGGAAATCCCCAAATTTAAAGTTTTATTGTCCTACCAAACATTTTTTTTTTGTAGCTAAGTCATTATATTCAAGCATTCTTCCCTTTAATGACTATAAATAACTCACAGTCTCACTTTTTCATCAAATCAACCTTATCACCATATTAGAGCTCTTTTAATGAGTTAAATAATATCCGTCTTTCTCTTTCTCTCTCTTATTATAGTTTTGAAATGAATAAAAAGAAAATCGCCTAACATAATGTTCTCCAGTTCCATCCATGGCCTTCCAGATGACAGATTTCATCTGTTTTATTGCAGAATAATATTTCATTGTGTATACGCATCTCATTTTCTTTATCTAATTTACCACTGATGAACTGTTAGGGTGATTCTAGATCTTGGCTATTGTGAATAGTTCTGCAATAAACATGAGAGTGTATTTTTCTGATGCACTGATTTCCTTTTTTTTTTTTTTTTTGATGTATACCTAGCAGAGGAATAACTGGTTCATATTATTGTTCAATTTTTAGTTTTAAGAAAACTCCATGCCGTTCCTTCTAAGGATTGCACTAATTTATATGCTACCAAGAGCATGCCTGGGTTCTCTTATCTACGTCCTTAAGAGCATTCATTACTGACTTTTTAATAGAAACCATTTTAACTGGGGTGAGAGGATATCTCATTGTAGTTTTGATGTGTATTTCTCTGTTGACTCATGATGTTGACCATTTTTTGTATATCTGTTAGCCATTTGTATGTCTTCTTTTAAGAAATGTGTATTCAGATATTTTGCGCACCTTTTTAAAATAGATTAGTTGATTTTTAAATTGAGTTATTGGAGCTTCTTATGGATTCTAAGTTATTAACCTCTCATCAGATGGGTAATTTTCAAATATTCTTCCCCATTCTGTGAGTTGCCTCTTCACTTTGTTAACAGTATCTTCTGCTGTGAAGAAGCCTTTTAGCTAGATGTGATCCCTTTTGCCTAATTTGCTCTGGTTGCCTTCCTTTGTTGTATTACTCAAGAAAGGCAAATATTGCATATTCTTATTCTTATGTGGTAGCTAAATATTAACATACTTGATCTGGTGGAGGCAGAGAGTAAAATAATGTTTACCAGAGGCTGGGGAGGGAAGCAGAGAAAGCAGGATAAAGTGGGGGTAGTTAATGGGTAAGAGACATAATGAATAATACTTGTAGCACAACAAACGGGCTACAATTAACCATATATTAGCTTATACTTTAAAGTAACTCAAAAAGTGGAATTGGAATTTTCCTAATGCAACAAGATGGTAAATTTTTGAGGTGAGGAGTACCCCAATTATACTTTTGTTAATTTAGACATATGCTTATATAAAACCATCATATACACCTTAGAAATACTGTATACATAATTATTATGTTTCCATAATAAATAAAAATAAATAAAATCAAGATAAAAATTACTAAAAATTCATTTTCAGTGGCAAGGCAGGATTTTTATTAGAAATTAGAAAGAAATACAGATGTAAAAGACACCAGATCTTCTGGTGAGGGTGGGGGGAATTACATTATTGATAATTGTTTTAGTTGCTCTAAAATTGAACCCCCTAAAATTTTTACTATCACAACTAAGTTAGTACAGATTATTTGGATGGTAATAGTGTTCTTGTGTTTATAAACTGTTCTACAAAAGAGATATTATGGTGCAGTTCAATGGCCAAAGTTGCAGGACTTTGGAAATTAGTGTAGATACCTGAAGAAAACAAATAATAATTGTTTCATTTACACTGTATATACACTGTGTGTGTGTGTGTGTATACATGAATATATATATATATAACAAAAATGTAAAGGTACAGTGCAAAAAAGCTAAAATTATAGTTTATAAAATGAAAATAAAAGTATTTTCTCCTGAAATATTGTTTCAAGTTAGTACAGAATATATTAATGATGCCTCTTAAAATCGAATTTATTTCTTATTATAAAGCAATGAGCTATGAAAGTATTTCCACTTACCAATGTAATTTGCAAATAGGATAGACAGAAATAAATAACTTGATAGGTTAAAAATGAAAGTACTGAGACGTAATTAGATAACAGACTTTCAGAATTTATGAAATCATACAGATCAATGTAACTGATGAAGGAAATTCACTATTCTGCTTTTTCTATCAGGTATTCAATATCTGTGTAGTCTGAGAAAGGCCAATATGCACATAATATTTTGAAAACATAAAACATACACAAATATTAAAAAATTACTGTCCCCCTACTTATCATTTATGATATTCTCAGTCCTAGCTCTGATGAGACTTGGATATGACAGCCGAAAAGCCTAAAGTTAAATTGTTTCTCTCAAAAAGAACAACAAGCTGTTATATATCAGAACTGTTGTTAAGTCAAGAGCTAATGAAGATAATTTTAGCATGTACAAAATTGCAAACCTGGTACTGTCTTCTAAAAGTTTTATAACATGGTGCTATTGAATTAAAATAATTTGGGGTAAAAATCAGCCCAATATGGCTACCTATTTGGAGATCTGATATTGTATGTGGCTTTCTGCATCCAATGGATGAGAAGATTCTCATACATGCCTTCTGGGAAGGTAGAACTCTGTAACTGGCTCTCACCTAAGAACTATCAGCAGAAAGGATGTGTGTAATTTCCTGTAGACAGAGTATTTAATTGAAGAAGCAAAAGAGAAAATTAGGTGAGGGGTATATGGAAACTGTTTATAACATTGGAAAATTCATTGGATATCTAAAATTATCCTATAATTAGATTTTATTAACTTTTAAATGGGGCAAATCAAATACAATAACATATACTGACCAGGAGAATTTATACAAGAAATCTAGTTTATTTAAAATTGGAACATTTGTAAAAACAGTTCATAGTAATATAAATTTAAAAAATGGACATCTCAATGAAGAAAAAGCACTTAACAATATTTGAAAACTTCTTTTTAATAAAACCTCTTAGCAACTTAAGAATAAAAGGGAATTCCTCTATCTGCTAAAAAGAAAACTATGTTAATACCTGTAGCCAACATCATACTCAATGGTAAAACACTGAATGCTTTTCCCCTAAGAGGAGGAGCAAGCCAGGAATGTTGATTGTTTCTCACTACTTTTATGGTGCTCCAGCCACTATAATAAGACAAAGGAAAAGAAGGGAGGGAGGAGCAAAGAAGAGAGAGAGGGAGGAAGGAAGGAAGAACCAATCATTCAGAAAAAACTGAAGCATTTAAATTTTTTTACAAAAATAAATCCGAATCTACAGAAAAGCTGCTAGAAATTTGCAAGTGTACAGATGTGATAGAAACATTTCTGTATGATTTTTATTCAAATCATAACCAGTCCTATGGTTTTCTATGGTTTGTTTGGTCTCTTTAGGTCTCATACTGAAATAGAATCACCAGGCTTAGAGGTGGGGCCTGTAGTGGTTGTTTAGATCTTAGGGTCAGAACCTTCATGAATGACTTGGTATTTTTCTCTAGAGAGTGAGTGAATTCTATTTCTCAGGAGAACTGACTTTTAAAGAGCTCACTACTCCTCTGCTCCCTCTTGTTTCCTCCTTGATCATGAGGTCTCTGTACACGCCAGCTTCCCACCACTTTGCACCACAAATAGAAGCAGCCTGAAGCCCTAATTGAAACAGATGCCACCACCATGTTTCTTGCACAGCCTGTACAACCATGAGCCAAATAAAGCACTTTTCCTTACAGATTACCTAAGCTCAGGTATTTCTTTATAGGAACACAAATGAATTTACTTCTTTATTTATGCTATATGTATATTATAAACTAGATCACTTTTGCTGTATTATGGCTAGCCTTCACTTATCTCTGTCTTCATCTATGTCTTCTCCCTTATAATTAACTTCTCCTCTCTCCTCCCCCTTCTCTGATTTTTCTGCTTTTTTTTTAAATCTTGATATCAATCTTATTAATATACCTTATTTTCTCACTTTTAAAGTAAAAGAGAAATCCAGTAAACAAAAACCAAGTACAGTGAATGAATATTTCAAGTTATTGAGACTTTATTAAAATTTTTCTAAGAAAGGCTTGGCACCCATAGCACAGTGGTTACAGAGACAGCGACATCCATCAAGGGTGGCAGGTTCGAACCCAGCCCAGGCCAACTAAACAACTGCAATAAAAATATGGCCAGGCATTCTGGTGGGCGCCTATAGTCCCAGCTGCTTAGGTGGCTGAAGCAGGAGAATCACTTAAGCCTGGGAGTTGGAGGTTGCTGTGAGCTGTGACACCACAGCACTCTACTGAGGGCAACATAGTAAGACTCTGTCTCAAGAAAAAAAAAAAAAAAAAAAGACTTTCTAATAAGTTTCAACTATAATGTTTTTCTCTTCACTTGTTCTTCCACGGTTCAAATGACTTTTAAATTAGAAAGTCTTAAAGTAATCATTATTTTCCTACTTTAAAATTTGTTTTTCATCTTTAAAAATCAACTTTCACTTCATTTATATGTGTGTGTATGTAACAATTGGGGAGTTTAAATTATAGAGATTTAATGTTGACGTGTTTTGTGTAAGTTTTGCAATGTTGCTCTGCATATGTTTGCCCACATAGAAAAACTGGGCTGAAATGTTCAAGTTTGATAATTTTTATTGTATAATGCTTTAATATATTAGCTTAAAATTATATATGATACTTGTGAGACTATAAGATAATAAATTTTTCATTTATTGTGTTGCATTATTTCTAAGTGGGTGTACATGTATAACAAAATTGTTAATTAGTATAACTGTGATGTGGGGATAGCACTAAATAGAAGCTTTAGAGGTTCTCAGAAATGTCATCTCTAAGAATATGTGTACGGAATAATGATGAATTTTGTGATGCATTTAATACAAAAATATTTAAAACACAAATTTCAAAATCTGATTGCAATAGAAAAATGTAAACATAAGCATGATAAAGTGTGTGCTTTCAGGGATTTTATGTAATTTATAAAGTTTTTTCACCTGTACTGCTTTGATGAAATATCCTCTGTAAAGATTGAGCTTTAGTTAATGGAGAATTGGAATGTAAGGTCTATGATTTGATATTCTAGAAGAAATAGTAAAAGAATGCATGAGCCTTACAAAAGTCAATAAATGTAATAATATTGATAAGTTAGGCAATATTAGGCAACTTATGTTCAAATTCATTTCAAATAATGTCCATTCCTTCAAAGATAAATTTTTACAAAATAATTTGTCTGCTTTTCAACATTGTTGTCATGGTTTTAATTGGAGGATACTCTTTAATCACAGAAAGCAATCTTTGTATTTCTTGCTTGAACAGATTAAAAATAGGTTAGGAGCATTTTGGAGGTCATTATTTTCAAATTGCAAAGAATCAAGCAATGATTACCAAGGTACAAGAGTGCTTGATAACACAATCAAGCATTTACATAATTCATTCTGATCTCTTTATTCAGGAAGGTGTAATGATAGCTTGCAGTAGAGAGATAAATTATAGAAAATTGTCTGCTTACAGCTTCATACATATTAAAAAAATATTTTTCTTTTCTGTTAGACTCTGCACATTCCAGGCCATTTTGTACAAAGTTGTTATGCTTCTGTGGTTACAGACCTGTAATGGCTTGTCTGGATCTCCTCAGTGCCCATCTATAAAAGTAGCCTTATTAATATCTGCATTTATAATGCATACATATGAGTATGTATATGTTTGTGGACACATAAAATAGGATTTTTAAGTTTGAATAATTGCTGGTTATTTGTGAAAATTAAAATGAATGCAGCTTGCTTTTCTTTCTCTTATTTTATGTCTATCTTCTTTAATTACTACTAAAATTCCTTTAACATCCCTCATGAAACCATAACAATCATTTAATAAGACTGTTGGAGCTTACATAAGGTATAAAGAGATAATCATGTGCATTTTAATGTCAACTATGATATTAGAAGCATTTTTTATTTTAACTTGGTTCTTTCTTCTCCATCTCACTACAAAAAATGAAATAAAAATTAAATCTACATCTTTGAATTTGATAGGTACAAGATCACATTTATTAACATAACTGAAGCCTTACTAAACTTAAGTCAATCTTTCCCATGGATATAAATCAAATGATAAATATTAAAAATGGACAAGACATTTCTCATTAGTTAATTATAATATAAAGCCTTGGTTATCAAATGTATGCTTTCTTATATGAAATTATTCTACACAGTAACAACCCAGGCTCTCCAGAGGAGATGGGACTTTCTGTTGCTAATAAAGAGACATCAAACCCAAAAAGAACAAAAAGCTGTGGCTGGTGAGAGGACAGTCACATTACCTTTTTTTTTGACAGAGAGAGAGAGAGAGAGAAGCTCCGACCAACATTTTATTTGCCTCTTTAAACTAAGGTGATTCCTGTAATTAAAGCTAAAGAAACTTCTCCCATTAGCCACCTGAGAAAAACATTCAGGGGAGGCTTCTCTTTGGACTTGAAAAGTACCCAAACGGCTCGGCGCCTGTGGCTCAAGCAGCTAAGGCGCCAGCCACATACACCTAAGGTGGCGGGTTCGAATCCCCAGCCTGGGCCCACCAAACAACAATGATGGCTGCAACCAAAAAATGGCCAGGCGTTGTGGCGGGCACCTGTGGTCCCAGCTACTTGGGAGGCTGAGGCAGGAGACTCGCTTGAGCCCAGGAGTTGGAGGTTGCTGTGAGCGTGATGCCATGGCACTCTACCCAGGGGGATAGCTTGTGGCTCCGTCTCAAAAAAAAAAAAAAAAAAAAAAAGAAAAAGAAAACTACCCAAACAAGACTTAATGATTTTTCAACCTTTCAGGACAGCAAGGGTTTGCACCTTCATTTTGAACAGCCCTGGTTAAGAATTAAGGTAGCAATGTTCCCCCTTTAAGCCAGGTTCCCCGTCCCCTGTCCCCTTTGTTCTTTGGAGCACATTTTTCAGTTTTCACTGAAGGTACACTTTCCCTAATCTGCAGAATGCTTATGGAAAATAAAGCTCTCTCCTTGTCCTCTGTAGATCTAAAGAAGTTTTATCAACCCTATTAACCCTTATGAAAGAGCAAATGTACGAACTTGGATGTAAACCAGGCTGGGTTAAAGAACCTAAAACTACGGTGATGACTTTTTAAAATTCATGTTTTTTCCTTGAAGCAGAATTTAAAAAGTAGTCTTTTTCAAACTGCACTCTCCCCTCAATGTCTTTCTAGGAAAATCAAGTCCTCCTTTTGTTTTCCTTCTTTTAGAAAAAGAACAGAATAGACATTTCATCAACCAGAAATTTGTGGACATCTTCAGTTGATCCCATTTTTCCCATCTCTTTCAGCAATCAATCATCTGACTTGATTTATCTTCTTTACTTTTTATCTCTTGACCTTGTCCATTAAATTCATCAACTTTTATGACTTGTTTAATGCTTAAATTTCCTTCACTTAAGAGCTTTGACTTTAAATCTCATGGTAAATTTCAACTCCTATAATTTATATAATTAAGATCAAAATCTCTATAAACTTTCAGAATTATATATTTGTGATTCTTTTCTTTTTCCACCCCCAAAAAGACTCTTACATCCTATAGAGTATGATAAGCCAAAGAACCTTATTTACATAGCAGTTCATTAAATATTAACGTGAGGAGTGAGTCAAGATAAATGAATAAATTAGTTTATAGGTATGTTCCTTCCCTTTCTTTCCTGTATAATTAAATCTTGCTGATAAAAAGTCTTAAAATGTAGAACTAAAATTCGTGTTTAAAAAATGAAAAGAAAAATCATTTTCCTGCCTCATCTGTTTCAACAGGGTTTACTTTGAACAGTAAAGTTCAAACTACTCCTAAAAATATTGATGAGGCCATAATGAGAGGACTACACTATGAAAACTTGTTTAATTAGCATGTGAATAAGAGAGAAGAATATGAGTGAGATGGGTGAGCACTGAATGGAATGACTGAAAGGAGTTATATACGTTAACATATATACATTTTATACATATACTTACAATCAAAGATTGTTAATTGTGGCTCATTTCCAGAAATGAGGTAATCTGATGAGGTAATCTCTACTCATTTGAGTGGTAAGGTTAATATTTTACCCCTCTTCTATACTCTTTCAGTATTTTTCACCATCTTTTGCAAACTAAAGAATGTATATTTATTGGGAACAATTTACTATTTTGATGAACAATGGTCATATAAATGAACTACCTTATAGCACTGACAACATTCTCAAAAGAAACATATTCAAAGAATAAAGAAACAATATGAGAAGGTCTGTATCCCATTCAATCAGATTATTAAAGTAGCTACTAAACATTTTTCCCTTCTAATTTCCCCTTTTATGTCTTATTTTTGTAAAATTTAGTCTTATCTTTCCCCTTCTGCTTCATTGTATGAAAAAAAAGAAAAGAAAGAACAACTCTTAAAAAAAAAAAAAGAAGAGAAATCCGTAGCAGTAAAAAAAAAAAAAAAAAATAGGAGAAAAGAGACACATTTTTAAAAATTAAAAAAAATTTCAGAAAAAAAGGGATAGAAATTAAGGACGACATGAAAGTGTTGCTAAATCATCATTTTTCTACCTTGTTTTAATAGGTAAAAACATAGTTTTTATTTTTATTTTTTAAAAATTAGTCTTTGAGAAATGAATAATTGGAACAAGACTTAATATAAGAATATCCAAGACAGTTGCACAAATCACCATTTTTTCTAGGAAAGCATTGTCATTCATTTTCAGAATTAGGAAACAGGGATAAATAAAGGCAGCGATCCCTGCTATTCTTGGATCGTCATGCAATAAAAGTTGAACTAGGTTGATATCAATAACAGGTATCAACATACTCATACAAAGTCATGGAAACTAAACAACCTCATGCTGAATGATAACTGGGTCTTAGATGCGATTTAAGAAGGAAATTGCCAAATTTTTGGACCAAAACAATGATGAAGACATGAATTATCAGAACCTGTGGGAAACTGCAAAGGCAGTCCTAAGAGGGAAATTTGTAGCATTACAAGCCTTCCTTAAGAGAACAGAAAGAGAGGAAGTCAGTAACTTTATGGGGCATTTTAA
>NW_003852431.1:1810219-1813016 GCF_000181295.1 Otolemur garnettii
GAATAGCCAATGCATTACTCAGAAATAAAAACAAATCAGGAGAATCATGCTACCAGACTTCAAACTGTACTATAAATCTATAGAGATCAAAACAGCATGGTATTGGCACAAAAATAGAGAGGTAGATGTATGGAACAGAATTGAGAACTGAAAGATAAAACCAGACACTTATTGTCATTTGATCTTTGATAAGCCCATCAAAAATATAAACTGGGGGAAAGATTCCCTATTCAACAAATAGTGCGGGGAAAAATGGCTGGTGACCTGTAGAAGACTGAAACTGGACCCACATCTTTCACCATTAACAGAAATTGACTCTCACTGGATTAAACTTAAGACATGAAACTATAAAGATTCTTGGAGAACGTGCAGGAGAAACACTTAAAGAAATTGGCCTGGGAGAATACTTTATGTGGAAGACCTCCTTCGCAATTGAAGCAACACCAAAAATACTTTGCTGGGATCTGATCAAGCTAAAAAGTTTCTACACAGCCAAGAACACAGTAAGTAAAACAACCAGACAGCCCTCAGAATGAGAGAGGATATTTGCAGTATATGCTTCTGACAAAGTTTGATAACCAGAATTCATGGAGAACTCCAACTTATTAATAAGAAAGAACAAATAATCCCATTTCATTGTGAGCAAGGGACTTGAACAGAAGCTTCTTTGAAGAAGATAGGTGCATGGAGTATAGACACATGAAAAAATTCACATCATCTTTAATTGTCAGAGAAATTCAAATCAAAATCACTTTGAGATTTTACTTAACTCCAGTAAGAGTGGCTCATATAACAAAATCCCCAAACTACAGATTTTGGTGTGGATATGGAGAAAAGGGAACACTTCTGCACTGCTGGTGGGAGTGCAAGCTAATATGTCCCTTTTGGAAAGAAGTTTGTAGAATACTCAGGGATCTAAAAGTAGACCTGCATTTGACCCTGCAATTCCTCTACTAGGTGTATATCCCAAAGACCAAAGATCACTTTATAACAAAGATATTTGAACCATATTGTTCATTGCAGCTCAATTCATCATAACCAAGTCATGGGAGAAGCCCCAGTGCCCATGGACCCATGAATGGATAGATTGTGGTCTATGTATACCATGGAATATTATTCAGCCTTAAAAAAGATGGAGACTTTACCTCTTTTACATTTACATGGATCAAGTTGGAACATATCCTACTTAGTAAAGTGTCTAAAGAATGGAAGAAAAAATATCCAATGTACTCAGTACCATTATGAAACTAATTGACAATCACTCACACTTCTGTATGAAGAATAGATCACAACTATGGCCCAGGATGAAGGAGGAGGGAGGGGTGGCAGGTGAGGGAGGAGGTCAGATCAAGGGAGGGTGAATGGTAGGATCACACCTATGGTGCATAATGCAAGGCTACATAGATCTATTAAGTATAGAGTGTATAAATATCTTAACACAATAATTAAGTAAATAAGATAAGGTATGTATTAACCAGTGTGATGTAAACACTCCTAAATCTATATGAAATCAGCACATTGTACCCCATAAATGCATTAAAGTATTAAAAAAAAAGGGAAAAAATTACCTTGAAAAGCTGAAATTTATTTTTAAGTTTTTTAAATTTAATAAAATATAATTAATTTTTCTATTATTTATGCCATTTATGTTATGTTTAAAAAAATCACTGTCAACCCCATGTCCCTGAGATTTTACCCTATGTTGTATTAAAAAGTTTGTTATTTTAGCCAATATATTCAGGACTATCATCATCAATTTTGGCTTTTTTAATGCACTGTATAGTATGGACCATGAGTACTTTGCTCATGTCCCAGTCATTGTTGAGAAGATTGCCTTTTCGTCAATAAATTACTTTGACGTTTTGTCAAAAATCAACTATCCACATATATCTGGTTTTATTTCTAGACTCACTTTTTATTTTTACATTACATTATTTTGTTTATATGGATGCCAATATCAGATTCTTTGATCACTACAAATTTATAATATTGCATATTAGGCAATGCAAGTCTTGCTCTTCAATTTTTATTTTCATAAAACATTTTCTATTTCCTTTGCATTTGCATATAAATTTTATAATTGACTTACAAATTTACTTAGAAGCTTTCAGGAATATGTTGAGTATTCCCTTAAGTCTATTAAACAATGAAGAGAGTATTGATATCTTAACAATAAAGAATTGACTAATGCATAAACATGACAGATTTCTCAATTTACTTCACCATTTATTTTGTCTGAGAAGTATTTTATAGTTTTTATTTTTCAGATTATCCAAATATTTTATAAATATATTCCTGAATATTATATAATTTATTTTAAAATACATTGTTATTTCAATACATGGTTTTATTTCTACTTAGTAATTTCTGCCCAGTACAATTATATATATTGATCACTTGTCATGAAACATTATTAAATTCACTTATTAAATTTGATACAACATTGTTTAGGATGGTTACTGTTTTCCACTGAGATAATCATATGGTTTACTATTTCCTTGATAACTATAACTGTGTGCTTTAGTAAAATTTATTTTTATTGGTATAGATTTGGCTAATTCCTAAAGTGAGATGTTTTCTATTAGTTATAAAAGCAGGTATCACTGGTTTTTTCATGATCACAGAGGAAAAACCCTTTTTTTTCACAATAAAATAAATTCTTAGTGTTAATGTTCTCTGGAAGTGCTCTCTTTTATTCAAAATGCAATTCCTTTATTAGGTATATTCCCAGACAACCAAAAATCACATTACAACAAAGATATTTGTATCAGAATGTTTATTGCAGCCCAATTCATAA
>NW_003852431.1:1813727-1826362 GCF_000181295.1 Otolemur garnettii
TTTTTTTTTTTAATTCTGAAAAGGTTATTTGCACTCATTTTGATGAAGTTACTAATCTGTATTAATTTTTTGTAGTACTTTACAGTGTTTTGATATCATAGTAATGATGGGCTCACAGAATGATTTGGGAAGTGTCCAAACCTCCTCAATTTTCTAAAATTGATTGTATGCAGTTTATATATTTTCTTCTTTAAGTGTTTTCTAGATTTTTCCAGTGAAACCATCTTAGTGTGGGATTACGTTGTGAGAAAGTTTGTAGTTATTCATTCAATTTATTTAACAGGTTTAGACCTACACTCAAACGGCATGTAAAGACATTTGGGGCAATAAATGAAACCATAAATGTTATAAGAGGATAATGGACCCGCAAGATTTCTGGTGCCTAGAGATGTAGCCATCTTAGTGCTGTAACATAATGCATTATTCACATATATGTGGTGATGCTGGTGTTAAAAAACTTACTACACTATTAGTCATGTATAAGTGTACCCCATGTAATTATGAACAGTGCATAATTATAATGAATTTCCCTATGCTATTATATTCACTGTGTTTTTTACTATTATTTTTGAAAGTACTTCTACTTATAAAACAAAATTAACTGTACAACAGCTTAAGGTAGGTTCTTTGAAAGGTATTGAAGAAGACTCGGCCCCGAAAACTTGTCTCTGAAATGCATGGATCTGATATTAATATATTCACTCTATATTTATTGGTATCAGCTTAGCTTATTTGTTTTTCTATTTTTTACTTCTAATGTATCTCTATCTTAATGATTAATAATTTTCTTAGGCAGCATATAATAGTGACTTATTTTTGTCTGAAATCTTATGATCTCAACCTTGTAATTGTATTTTTTTCACTACATACCTCAAATTTATTACATTATCTTTCAAGTAAAACTATACTGAGTCTCTGGGCTTTAATGCTATTTTGTCATATATTTTATGTTTGTATGTTAAAAACTTAACATTGTGTCTTAAAAAACTCATATTATATTTTTATTATTTTGTACTTCAAACACTAAATTACATTTAATTAAATTTTAAAAGAATCTTATACATACTGACAGATTGACCATCTGTTGTGTTCTTCGTATTTTTGTGTACATCTACATTTCCTCTGTTCCAGTATAGCTATCTGAAAATATATTTTTTTTCATTTCAGCTTTACCTTTGATGGATTTATTCAGCTTTTCAATGTCTGCAAATATCCTACTTCATGTGCGTTTCTGAATTAGAAGTAATAACAAATGGCTTTCCAAAATAATTGCTCCAAATTATTCTTCCACTGCTGTTGTTTGAGATTTCATATTGCTCAAAATATTTCTCAATATTTGATCTTAATCTGTATTTTCCTTTTTAAATTGAATATTTGATAAGTAATGACTTTGGCCACACTTCATGTACATAAATTCTTTTGTGACTTGCCAATTCAATTAAACATTTTAAGTTTGTTCATTGGTCAAGTCATTTGTGCCATTTTTTCAGTGACTTAAGGACATATTCTAGAGTTCAGCTATATGCTCTGGATATGGGTCCTTTCTCTCTGTGTGAGAATAATTTGCCTTGTTATGGACTTATTTTTACTCTATTCATTTTGATAAAGAAATTCTCAATGTTAATGTATGTACTCTAATTTATCTAATATTTATGTTTTAGGGTAGATGTGTTTCATTCCTGTATAATGAAATTTATTCCATAATCATTTAAGATTATTCAATATTATCTTAATGGGGCTAATGGGGAAATCTTTATTTTCCTTATCATTTTTTATAGCTTCAGGGAATAGAAGTGGAGGATCTCTTTTATTGTTGTTTTGTTTTTTATACATAGATACATTTTATTGAGAGGAAGAAGCCTGGGCTCTTAGTGTATATTGTACCCAATAAATAATTTTTTACCCCTCATTCCCTTACCCTCTGCATCACTCATTTTGAGTTGCCAGTGTCTGTAAGTGACTGGGTGTTTGGTTTTCAGTTCCTCGGTTACTTCACTTACGGTACTGGCCTTCAGTTCCATCCAATTTTATGCAAAATACATAATTTCTGTCCTTCTCATTTGTCTATAATCTACTTAAGTTAAAATTTTTGAATGTTTGAGATAAAACTAAAGAATTATGGTTTTCTATTTTGTGAATATTTAGTACACCGTTCATTGAAACCATTGATCTTACAACCTCTGTACCACGCTGAATCCCCTTGCATGTGATTCTGGTCCTTATGTTCTAACCTATAGTCCTAATTGTGTGTCTCCGTTCAGTACCTTGCTAACTTATTTCTGTTGCCTTATTATAAATCATATTTGACAGAGTATTTCCTTTCCCTCTGTTATTGTTTATCAGATACCTTTACACTGTTACTATTGGTTTCCCACATATTTGATTATTTAATGACCAGTTTGACGTTAGACACACATACACTCACACATATGCCACACTGCATAGTGGGTTATTGTAAAAATTACTTTGAATTTGCAGACCAAATAATTAACATCTTTATGGTATTAAAGTATCCATTTTATATACACTACATCTGGCTCCATTTTCTATTCATCTCTCTTAATTTCTCTCAGGAATGTCTTATAGATTTCCATGTTAAGATCTTGCATATACTTTAAGAGTTTCTCTGGATTATTTTCCACATTTTACTAGAAAATATTGGTAGCATGTCTTCTTTATTTATGCATTTTCTGTGCTATTCACCTGACATTCAGCAGGATTTATATACAATTTTGAATAAAAATTGATACCAGAAATTCTTCTCTCAGCCCAGAGTCGAAGTTGCATATTTTGCCTTTAGATATAATGTCTACTCCAGATAATTTTCATTTCAGGAATATGATTTTTTGAAGAAAGTTCTCTTCTTTTTGTTATATACCAAAATTTTATATTAAATTTTATTAATTTTCTGCAGTGATTAAGATACTCATATAATTTTCTCTATTTAAAAGAGGTTGCACTGAAATTTTAAAATATAAATAAAATGTTTTTAGCTAGAATAATTAAACTGTGTTGTCCTGCCATTTTTTTCATCATTTTTATTTCTGAAGTTATTTTTCTGGCCTTTAAAATAAAATTTGCTTTTATTCCACAAATGACATTAACTGGTAGTTTTTGTTCTCATGACATATATTCCAAGTGCAAGATTACATTAGACTTTATGAAATAGGTGGAACATTTTCTACTTTATTCTGATTCTAGAATTATTTGTGTAAATAAAGTTTTTTTAACGGTTAAAGAAATCCCCAGAGAAGCCATCTGGCCTGAGCCTTTTTTTTTGTTTACCTGTCGTGGTCTTCTACCCTGGGCTGTGGGATTATGTCTAACTACATATACTATTTCTTCAATATTTAGAGATTCTATTTTGTTCTGTGTCAGTTTTAGCAAGTCATGTTTTAACAAGGACATATTTACTTCCTTTAAATTTCATAACCAGCCCTGTTGAAGTGGCCTGGTAATCTCAGCACTTTAGGAGGCCAATGCAGGAGGAAAGGTAGAGTCCAGGAATTCAAGACCAGTGTGAGAAACAAAAGGAGACCCTGCCTCCAAAAAAGAAAAAAAGTATATATTACCTTGTATGGTGTCATGCACCTATAGCGCCACTTATTCAGGGAGTCTGAATCAAGAGAATCGCTTGAGCCCTGCAATTTATGGATCCCCTGTGGATTATTATTGTGCTGCTGCACTCCAGGCTAGGTGACAAATCAAGACCTTGTCTGAAAACAATATGTGATCTGTGAGTCTGTAGATGTTCCCAATGTCCTCTCATTGCAACCTCTCCATTACTCATGAGAGATTGATTGCAAGACCCCAGTAGATCCTTGAAACCCTGGATAGTAATAAACCCTAAACACAGTATGTTTTTTCATACATAAATACTGATGATTAATTTATTAATTAGGCACACACAATGAGAAATTAGCAAAAACAACTAACATAAAATAAAACAATTACACGGCAATATACTATTATTATAGAACTTATGTGAATGTGCGCTCTCTCACAATAGCTTATCATGTGTAATATATTTAGAAAAGTGTTGGCTGCAGGGCGACCGAAAACCGTGGAAACTGAAATCTCTAATAGAAACACCTTGAAAATATCTGTATCCTTTTAGTGATACCACATTTTCTGTTCTAAATATTAATTATTTTAGATCTTCTGCAGTGACTTTTAAAATATCTTTTAAAAAATTTCATACATGATTATTTATGTCTTCATCATTTTCTTGATGGTGTCTGCATACACATACTATTGATAAGCATCACTTTATGGTCCTAAAGTTGAGGACATCATTGAATGTTGTATTCTAATTCCTAATGTTATTTCTTCCTTTTTAGCAATAAGTTGATTGTGAAAAGAACTGTTACATTGTCTTAAAGTGTAGTTTTGCTTGTATTATCAGAGTCACAGTAGCTTATTTTATTTTATTTTTCTGATTTACTCATACCTAAGGCTGAAACAGTCAATTATTCAGTTAAGAGCAGTATTGACCTTGGGATTCCATTTTACGTGAATTTGAACCACAACATAGATCTCTTCCTTAGTCTATATTTTCCTCATAATATTGTAATCACTAGGCTATAAGAGCTTTGCAAATTCATGTGGCAAACATGTCATGTCTAGTGCTTGCCTTTTTTACCTAATTCATAGCTCTCATTTTTCTCTGACCTCTAATAGTTTTCTTAACACTGCACATTTTCTAATTAATCCATCATAATCCAGTGTCTTTCTGAAAATGAAAGTTACTATATATTTACAAAACCCAAAACCCCCCAAAAGAAACAGATTAGAACTAAAGGGATGTCCACACAAATAAATCCAAATTTTATAAGTATATATCAAAAGGTGTAAAGCCAAGTCATTCAAAATTTTCAAGTGACCAAAACACAAAATGTTATAAATTGGTAACTAATATTAAGTAATAATATAATTTTAAAAGAAATAATTATATAAAAGGTCACTGTACAATTATTAAAAAAAAGAGATATTTCTACGTTTGGTGCTTTAGCATATGATTATTAGCAACATGTAGGTAAATTATTAATGCATTCTATCTAATTATATACATGAAAATTTTTAGGCAAACACTGAAGAATAAAATTTTTATTTTTAAAAAACATACATGCTTTAATAAACTTCTATTTTGTCCTGAATTAAAAGGAAATATAATTAAATCTAGGCTAGGAATATGATGTTTATAACTCTAATGGAAAATAAATAACTTTATAAAATGAGCTTAAGTTGTTTTTAAATCTAGAAAAAATTAAAAAATTATAACTAATCATTACTTACTGTCCATTCAGTATTAGTTTTCTATCAATTTTAATTCAATAGTAAGTTTAAAACCCCAAGATTAATAATAGAAAACAGGAGCTATAGTACAATAAGTTGCATATTTTGACTCAAACTGCCATGCAATGCAAAGTGAGAAGTATATGGATTTGAATTAGTTCAATAGAAACATGAACTTGTAAGTTAGATTCATAAGAGAAAAGGAGGAGAGTAAATCCAAATACAATGAAAGAAATAACAAAAGTAAAATTAATTGACCTATAAATCAAATATTGTAGTGTCTATTAGTAAAATTCAAGTATGTCTTATGAAGGGAGTATCACATTTTCAAAATTCTACCTAAATTTATAAGAAATGAAAGCATATATGTAAATATAAATATTTATATTTATATATATATGTGTAAATATAGAATATGTATTATTAAATAATAAAGATAAATATATATTGTTAGCTGAGCATTGCATATACTTCTGAAAAATAAACTAATTACTATAGTTTTTATCTGTGAAACATGGATTTAATAGCATTTTTATCAAAAAATGTAATATTGTTTATGTACATCATTCTAAGTAACTCAGTAATTCATAAGGATAAAAATATGGTCTCAGACACAAGGAATTGTATCCACGTGCCTGTCTTCTCTAGATCCCTGGGACTTCCTTCATGTCCCAGACTATGACAGTCTGAAGAGCCTGCAACACGTTTTGTAAATTTGGTGCAGGTGTTGTCCACCCCACTTTTCTTACAGTTCCTTCTAAATGAATTTTATAGAAATTGCTTCTCAAAGACAAGACATGTAAGGATAGGTAAGGCAAGTGGCTACAAACTCAGTGGGCTGCATGGGCTCAGCAACAATTTACTGGGCAAAGGAACACTAGCCAGGGAATAGGGCACAGCTTATCACTAGTGGTTTTCCCCAGGAGGGCTGGCTGTTCTTTACAAGCATACATATGCAATTCATGTGACCCAAAGTTGACAAGAGAGGCTAAAGGTAAAGATCTTACCTTCTGCATATAAGTAAGAAGTCACTGGTAAACTTAAAAATGCTTCATTGATATGGATCACATGGAGGAATTAATAGTATTTGGGCAGAAGTTATTTACTAATAGACACAGAGTTATCTCGATATTTAATAAATAATAGTCATTTCAATGAACTTTAGCTGAACATTACCTCTGTATGTAGGAAGACTTAAATATCATAAAAATGCATCATGTAAAACCTTATGGAAGTCATTTTGAAAATATTGGCTCAGTAGATTGCTATCAAAAAAACATATATGAAGTATAAAACTCAGTCAAGAAGAAATAGAAATCTTAAATATGAATAATCAACAAAATTTAAAATTACAAGCACCATACTTTAATAAATACATCCTCTCCCAAAACATACAAAATGTGTTCAAGTCATAATTTCTCCTGTTAAAAGAAGCTATATAATTATTTTGTTCCAGAAAAATGATAAAATAGAAAAAAATCATCACTTTATTTAGTGGACTTTTAGTACCAAACTGAGTAATGACTATTGACTAGTTTAATAGTATGAGTCAATATCATTTATTGAAGTAGATAAAAATGACTGAATCCTTAGGAGAAATGAGCTAATTATAAACAACTGTTTATTTATAACATTAAAGTGTTATTACTAAATAGGGTTTATCCTAGAAAAGAACAAGAGTTCATCACCACAAAATTATCCAACCAAAAACATGAAAGTTACCACATCAGTATCGCCTTTAACTAAGAAGCAAAATTAGCAGATGCATTCTGGGTAGATCTTCCTGGTCTATGTTACTCATCCATATTGTTACTGGTCTGTATTTGTTCCTATTCTGATACAAGAAACACATTTTTATACAATAAAGGATTATTATTTTTCAAGAATTATTCTGTAAAGAAACAAATATGGTAATTGTGATCTCATATTATGTGATATCATTATGTGATATCATAAATGTGGTGATCATGTCATGAGCTGATATTTATTTGATTGCTGATTTTAGAGATTGGGGTACATGTGGTATTTTAGGGGACCCAGAATGCTTTTCCTTCATATCTTTATTTAATCATCTAGAAAGTCTTTGGGGAGCACCTGTGACTCAAAGGAATAGGGCGCCAGCCCATATACTGGAGGTGGCGGGTTCAAACCCATCCCTGGCCAAAAACTGCAAAGAAAAAAAAATAAAAGATGAAGTCTTCTTTCTTTTAAAATTGCCCGACTAAGCTTAAATAGATAGAAGAAAAAGTAAGGCTAAGAGCCCATCAGTCTTTAAGAAAAACCCTATTGTTCACCTGAATGATGATTACCTGTCTTCTTAATGTTTTTTAATACACAAAAAGACATATTCTTTCCCATGGAAATTAGTAATAGATAACTTCTACTTCATACTATAAACTTCAAAAAATAAGTGTAAATATATTTTGAGTGTGGAGGCTGATCAATCTGGTCAATTTAGAGCTATTGTATGCCCCTCAAGAGAGCAGTCAGTAGTAGATTCACAGAGAGGACACTCAGAGTTAAGAAGTTACAGAAATTTAAGTGTGGCTTCTAGGACGGTTTGATGGCAAACTGACACTGGCAGGACATTGAAAAGTACAATGAAGATGCCTCAAAATTTTCCTTTTTTATATTATCTTATACTTTAATACATTTTAATGAGAATCATCAGATACATGTATGTTTATTTGATATTATTCTGGGATATTCTGCAGTTTTTGCATATAAATACCATTTTTGATAGTCTTTGTTTCCATCTGGTCATTGCATCCTACTTAAGTCTCTCTTCTTGTTAATTTTAAACTTGGATATCATTTATTATGCCCAAATCATCTATTTTTATTTTTAAACTTATCTACATTTTCTGTCACATTAGTAGAAATAAAATATCAAAAGCAACAAAATAAGCTTTAACAAGTCTAGCTATTTTCACAAATGTTTCATATGATAGGCAAGTTTTGACAAAGAAAACAATCTACTATGTCTGCAGATGTACCAAAATGTGTCAAAAAGTTGCTATAAAATTTCTGCATGATTTAGTATCTAATAGAGAGGAAAAAGGAATTATAATTATTTGAATTATCAATTTAGAACCAGCACACATAAACCTGAAGAAAATATTTGCTGAGAACATTCAGTTCTATAATTTTCCTCAATTCAGTAGTTTAAGATGAATTTTCTCTCTGTGGCAAACAGAACCTTCTTGGACTAAACCCATATTTCGTTCAGTGTGAAAACTGAATATTCAATGACTTGAATTTCGTTTTTATCTCCTTAAGATACTGAGGAGATTCTATAAACATTAATTTATATTTGTCATGAATGTTTTAATCATACATATTTCATAGGTAACTGGGTAAATTAAAAAGTGATTACTGATTACTCTTCTGTGTTCATTTCTGGATAATATAATAAGAATATAATATTTCCTTTAACAGTTAATTTTGTCCTAGAAAAGAGGCTGTGTTCATTTCTGGATAATATAATAAGAATATAATATTTCCTTTAACAGTTAATTTTGTCCTAGAAAAGAGGCTGAAATTTTCTAAAATAACTTTTATATTATTCCTGGTTTAATGTAATTGCTCCTGTAACTGTAATGCCCTGCTAGTTTATTGATCACAATTATAATGTACTTTTTATACTCCTGTAATGTTGACTACCCTTCACCGGTACATTAACTCACACCATTTAAAACTCATTTTCTTTTTCCTTAATTCTATGCTCATAAAATCTAACAGAGTAACGAGTTCTCCTTTAATATTCTTTCCCACCAAACACGATTGCAGATATTGTATAGTAGTTCAGCACCTGAGCTTTTGGATCAAACAGATCTAGGTTCACGTGAAATGCTACCATTTTGAAATTTGTAAGGTTGAATAATTTAAATTTAGTTACATTTCACAGCATCAGATCAGTTAGCATCACTTCTAACCTGGTAATTGAAGTATATTATTTCTGTGTTTTAAATACTGCATTTGTAATGTGTGAAAGTTATTTAGCGTAGTTGTGGCCATAATGGGTCTAATTGCCTTCTTGCTGATGTGGTAAGCTGTTAGTATTCATGTATTTGGTCCTTTGAGTAATAATGTATTTCTTAAATCCGAGTCATGAACAGTAAAACTATGCATGCTGTCTGTTTTTCTTACTATCTTTCTGATCATTCACATCCCATTCATACTTATCAATTAAGCTGCTTGTTCCTGGTAGTTTGACAACGCAAAGGTAATCAGATGGCTTACTAAATGGCAAACACAGTACAAAACCTTACTCTTTTAAAGTTTACCTAATAGTGCCACTTTGTAAAGTATATGCGAAAGTGTGTGCAATTGCTGTTAGAGAATTTAAAATTCCATGAAACTCAGATACTTGATTTGAATGTTTCTTCATTTTCTCATGAAAATGGGTAAATGGAAAATCTTATGAAATGTTTGCATTAAATGGATTTGAAAGTCATTCTTCTCAGTAAGGTATCTCAAGAATGGAAACAAATTATCCACTCAATACTAATACCAAACCAATATATAAACGACTCCACCCACAGGAAAGAAAAAACACAAACAGAATCTAGCAAAGGAGAGGGCAGCCAGGCGGAGGGAGGACATTTGTCAGGAGAAAGGAGAGAAATTGGAGGGATTACACCAAATGTGCACACCGTGAGGGTGTCGGCCTGCGCCCGAGACGGAGGGTTCAACTACAACTTGAATTTTACCTTAGAATTAAAAGCAATGTAACCTAAACATTCGCTCCCTTATATTAATTTGAAATTTAAAAAGATGGCAAACTAATCCATAGTGATAATGACTTCATATAAGCAATAAAAAAAAATCTGAAAAGTATCTCTTCAGCGACAGTTTAGACTAAATTATTGACTATAAAATATTAATGCTACTATATTATGACTTATTTTTATAAAACCCCAAACCCAATTATTCTCTGTACAAAATTAGAGTATGTGCCATGATTTAAAACATTCCCCGTCTTGTTTTTTGCTGAAAGAATCTATCATTACTTATCTCAACATAAAAATGCAGTAAGGAAATTGTTTAAATTAGAAATAGAAGTTATCATTTCCATGACTTTTACTTTCTTTCCCCATTTCATCTTTTTCAATATTATTCTATATCTTTTGTTTAATTTCTTGGAAGAAAGAACCTTGGCTCACTTGACAATACTATAGTAATTACGTGTGTGAAGACCCTTGTAATCTAAGAAATCAGAACTTGATTTGAGTTAGTATCAATAGGTATATCACATCTGAATATTCTAAAATATCTCTTAGCTATGTATTTCTTTTCTGGCCAGAAAAAGCCATGAGGAATCATTAGCTTCTTTTGCTTCATTTCAATGTTAATAATCAGAGGTTAGTGTTAGGCATTTTTAATACGATTACACAGGTCTAACCCAGCCGTTGAATTTAACAGGCACTAATGAGAGGCTACTGGGCACATAGAACTCTGTTATTTGATCTTCATTTCAAAGTATTTTGGTTTTAATGGAAGAAAAATGATTTGTTAGGGGAAGAAGTCTGGCACATATTTCTAAGGAAGAAGCAAAATTTTGATTGCTTACCATGTAGATAGCTATGCTGATCGTCAATATGGGAAGCACAAATAGAACGACTGAGCTATCTGTTAATGAACAATATCAGCTGTTTAAAGATAAATACCAAAAACATGGCTTTCCTTGATCATTCTATTTGTTTACCCTTTTTAGATCCATGTATCCATGCCAATATATATAACATTAACTTTTATATTTTCATAATAATTTTCATGTATTATATGCAGTGTCAAGAATTTGCATAAAACTGGCTTCTGATTTCCAATACTAATGTTAAAAATGCCTTTACAACAATTAAAAAAAATACATCAAGGCATTGGTTCTTTCTCTATTAAAATGGATAATAATAACAAAGTGATTCCTACCAAAAGAGTGGAGCTGGAATGTTTCTAACATAAAGAAATGATAAGTGCCTGACGTGATGGATAAATGCCTGATGTGATGGACGTATTCATGCCCAGATATGAATAACTCACATTGTATGCCTGTATCAGACATCACATATGTAATACAAAGAAATATAATTATCATAAACATATAATGATTTATAATATTTCTTAAAACACAGAAAAGTCTTTTAAATTAATTTATAACCTGTATTTGTGTCAGCTTTTTCTGTGTACGAACAATCTATCAGTGACATAAAACAATAATAATTTATTACTCATCTTTGCATGTGGGCTGGTGTTAAGTTCTGTGGATATAGCTTCAAGAGGGGTGGATCTACATATGCTCCAGAGGTTGGCCATTCTCCTCCATCCAGAAGCTTGAAGTAGGTTTTTCTCAAGACAATGGCAGGAGAAAATAAGGAAATGTTCAGCCACATTAATGGATTTAAAGTCTCTGGTTGCACCAAATCCATAACATTTCTTCGATCAAAGAAATTTTTTGTGACTGAATCTAATTTAACCTAAATGGAGCTCCTCTTACAGAAATGAGGTTGGGGGAAGGGGATATTATTTGCTGGGGAATAATCAAGTCTACTCTGATTTGTAAAAGACTAAGAATAATGAAGTCATAGTGTTTAGAGGACACGAGGTGTAAAGTGCTCTGGAAATTTAAAGTACTGGAAAGTACAGGGATATATTTATTATTACCTAGCAACTATTGGAATATAATCAATTAGTGGGATTAGAACAAAAGAAATGTGTTTAGTCATTGTTTGACAAAAATGTGATAGTTTAAACACCTGGGATCTGGGTATGTATAAGGCTTAGTGAAATGATCATTTTCCTACTGAAAATAGAACACTTGTCTATTGTGCTGGTGAAAATTTCTAACAAGTTTATAAACATCAGCCAATAGCAATAATTACTCTTAAATTGAATAAAATCTTTACAAAATTAAAGAAATAGAGCTAGATAGTTCTTACTACCATTAATAAACATGATACTATAAAATCAGAATCAAATGCCTGCTTCAGAGTATTTTTGATATTATTATCATATAGTATACCAATTTTTGACAGTGAATTTTACCATAGTGAATGTTAAGTTTTGAATATTAAGAGGTAGAAAGTAATGTTTACAAGGGCACTGATGCCTTCCAAATATTTGCATTCATTTTCAAATATCTGTTAATGTGTGTGCTGTTTTACTTCATTATAAACTTTTATCAATAACAAATATTACATTGTGTTCCAAATCTTTCTGCTAATATCCATATATCACAATTAATCTAGATAGATTTTCCTGAAAAGAATGAACCACCCAATATGTAGTACTTAATTTTAATCAACTTTTAAATTAAAACATTGGCATATATGGACCTTTTATATC
>NW_003852431.1:1828040-1838039 GCF_000181295.1 Otolemur garnettii
TTTACATGTCACAGTATCTAGCTATGCAGTTTAAATATCTTTACTTAACTATTTTGATGGGGTTTATTTCAGTCATTTTCTTTCAAAGGTTAATCTTCAATATAACATTAAGGTGACTGTTTATTATAAAGTTAAAATGTACTTTTAAGGCTAACATCTCTTTTGATAGCTTATCTTATTCCAGTCATTCATTTCTCCTCCGTCTAATGTTGTTATCTGTTCTATTTCCTTTGTAGGTGTGTAAGTGTATATATTTAAATGTAGAAATTCATACTACTAACATATATGTCTGTGCATTCTTTTGCACAATGGATATTATATTTCAAACTCAGTTATTTCTTGATTTTTGCTTTATGGATCTCAATATTTCAAATTCATATGGCAAATATATGTACATATAGAGTCTGAAAAAAATGTATAAACCTTATAAGAAAAAACTGTATTAAAATTTTAATCCTCAATATACTGATAACAAAAGATGAATGCAAGTCACACTTGACTTCTGCAGTTATAAGAGATGCTCAAAATGGTCACCATCAGTGGAAAAGTAATACACAAGGATCATCTCATAAAACATGTGTATACGTTTTTTGGCACTCCTAGTATTATATATGTTAATAAATTCCTTATCTCATTCCATGAGATAAGCCCTAATTGTTTAATCATTTTCTAATAATGTACATTTATGATTTTATAATATTTCACCACTAGGAAAATATGTTTTCCTGAGCATTAGGGTTTATAGTTTATTTCACACACATCAAGGTGAATCAGAGAAGAAGGAAAAGAAAAAGATACTAAGATACAAAATATGCATATATCTATAATAATAGTTTTTTGAAACTCATTTCTACAAAGCTATATCAATATCTACTGTCAACAACATTTGGCTTTATTAAAAGTTGATGGATAAAATATGCTAATAATGTTTTAATCTGCATTTCTTTTCATTAATGAGTTGATTCACCTTGTAATTGACCATTTTTATTACTTTTTTATTGGCTCCCATTCCTGATTATTTCCTAATTATGTAATTGATTATCTTTTTATTTTCTTTATTTGCACTGCTAGAAATATTTATATATCCTGGATATCAATTCTGTCTGTTAAACATGTGGCAAATGTTTGCTCTCAATCTGTTTCTTGCCTTTCAGCCATGTTAATGGTAAATTGGAAAATTAATTTTAATGTAACTAAGTTTAGCAAAGTTTACTTTATTTCTTTTGCTTTTTAAATCCGTTTAAACCTTCTCTTACATAATCACAAATATTTCATACAAATTTTATTCTAATTACTATAAAATGTTTTAAATTATATATCTCAGAACAAGAATCCCTGTGCTAACACCTGAATGTTATTTAGTACCTCTGTAACATTGGACAAGAAATACAAACTTTGTGTGTTTCAGTTTCCTAATATATAAATTTCAAATAATAATAAGGAAATATGTTTATTGTAATGATTAAATGACTTACTGGAGGGAAATTACTCACTTAGAATACTGTCTAGCAATGATATACACTATATGGAACTTTCTTCTTTTTAATTTCCAAACTTATAAGCATTTTTGGGAATATATTCTGTAAGAAATTAAATAGTAATATATGTATGAACCATTTTCAAAATGTCATTGCATTATATTTCTGAACAACAAAGAAATTTGGATGAAACTAAATGTAAAGTAAATGATAACTCTAAGCAAAACAGAATCAAGTAGCCAAATCAAGAAAGACAGAGTTTAGGGCCAATGTTTAGAAACTTGTAATTCTCAATGCAAAAGTGAAGTGGCTAAAATATGGAAAATGCCATTATTGCTCAGTATACTATGAAAATGTAATTTATACAAATTTTTAATATATTCCTCAAAATTCTTGACATGCACATGAACACATATATGTTTCACTGATACTTTAAGCATATCAATATGCACATCTACAGATAAAATTTGATACATTTGATATTTTGACAACCTGAGGCAATGATAAATGCTTAATTTTAGGCTGAAGAGCAATTATATATGTTGAAAATATGCAGCATATAGCTTAGCAAGCACATAAAGCATAACATTTTAATAGACTATAAGGAGATTTTGAGATAATTAAAATTACATTTTCATAATTGTAGTTATCTATTTATGACAAAAGCTAAATTTTAGTATTTTCTTCAAAATTTTTGGATTTTATCATTTTAAACTGATAATAGGCTCTTGTTGGACAGCAACTAAGTTGTACATTTAACCTTATCATTTCTACATATCTATAATTACCAAAATATTGACCATAAGTGGACAAAAATGTAAAATGTTGACTAGCCATAAGAAGAGAGATTGGTGAAATGATTCCAACATTCCCTTCCAAATCATTCTTTGCAATTTCTGCTATTTTTTATTATTGATTTGAAAGTCTTCAGTAAGTATACATGTTAATGCCATATCCTGTGGTGTTTTCTTATTATCTCAAAATATTTACAGGAGTATAAATCTATTTAGTTACATCATGGATTATTTTGTTGTACTTGAGTCAAGGATATTAGTGAACTTATCACCAGAGAGTGTTAACTGGATTCATTAGGAGGGTTTGGTGGTTTTGACCAATCTCTTCCACTACCTTCCTCCTCTACTTGAACTCCACTGAGTTTTATCTTTCTTGGTGACAGGTGTACCCGTTGTTTAGTTTCAGTTTAATAGCAAGTTCATGTGATGTGTGTTTTTCAATTCTTTAGGTACTTCACTGAGGATAAACGTCTCCATTTCCACTCAAATTGTTTTAAAAGACCTTAGTCCATCCTCTGTCAAAGCTGAACAGTATTCATAGTACACATACAAGGTCTGACAATTAAGTTTGCAAACTTGTCCTAGAAAACGGCTATAGACCTCTTTGCTAAATATCACTGCAGTCACCTTTGAAGCTCTCCCCGTGGGATGCTAGGCACTGATATCAGCATCTAGTTCACACTTCAAAGCAATAGTTTGTTCTTAAGTTTACTTGGTATGTAACTCAAAACAGGTACATTTACTTACATCTTTAATAGCCACTGTTCATAAGTGGAAATCATGCATCAGGTAGATGGTTGAAATTCAGGGACTTACACTGTAATAGCCACCATTTGCAAGTGTGAGTTGGATGTAAGTTGAATGTTTGTAACACAGGGACTGCCTGCATTTTGGTTTTTTAAATGAATAAATGACCTTGCTATAAAAAATTATGGAGATGTGGATTCTCAGAATCATGCATTATGTTGAGAGTGCTCTGTCACCCAGACTCATTTAACATCATTTATAAGCCGTAAGGTGGATCGAGCACCTCTAACATGGGTACCACTGCCCTATTCATCTTAGGGCATTAGCTGGCCCAGAATTTTATACATTTTTATAAAATTTATAAACTAAGGCAAGTCGCATTAAAATATTTAATAAACCAAAAGATAAATTTCACAATGCTATAAGTGCCATACTTATTATTTAATTAAAATGGATATATTACACATAGTGAGTAGGGAAATGGGAGCTTCTAAATTAAAGTATTTCCAGAAGTATTGGAGATTTCACTGCTTTTATCATGATGAATGCCCAAAACAATAGCAAATAATTTACATAGTTACCTTATTTTTGAACAGCAATGAAATTGTTATAATCACCCTATAGAATTCAGGAAAATGCTATTCAGCAAGAAAGAGTGTCATTTCTCAACTCCGATTCTTATTGCTTACACTATAAGTTTTTTTTGCATTTCATCCATATTTGGATCAATATACTTGCATAAGTGCCTGTAAAACCATGAGCAAGTAACTTAGGAAGCAAACATAAACATTTCTTATTTACAACGATAACATTTGGGATGTTTTCATAGTATTTGCAGCCCTGAAAAAAGTTCAACAGATGATAGTCTGTTTCTTACTGAATATACACTCATTACATACATCTATAATAAAGCAATAGCAAATATTGTTTAAAAAATATTTAAGTACAATATGAGTTTAAGCTTAATGAGTAAATTTAACCATTCTATTCTACTTCATTTAATTCAAAAAGCAAACATAAATGAATAAAAATACAAATCTACTGGGTGTTTCAACATGACACACTGGATGTTTATAAGTGGAGAAAAATTAGGTAATCAAATAATCATTTTAATTGTCTAATCTACTCACTTAATTTGAAAATAATTTATAGCAGTAATGAGTTTTACCTGATAGCTATATTAATTCAAAACATATTAAAGATTTTGGGGGCAGGATACAATTATAAGAGGGACTCTACCTAACAAATGCAATCAATGTAATGTGGTTCTTTGTACCCTCAATGAATCAATGAATCCCAAACAATAAAAAAAATATATATTAAACAGCTAAAATGTTAAAGTACATTTTTTAAGGATATGGAACACATGTGAGAGGATGAAGAAAGAGACTATTGTATAACTTCATCAAAATATTGGCCTTGAATGGGTGAATTACCATAAATTATACATTATTTTGTCACTTAAATAATCTGAAATTAAGAGGGCATTTACTAACCTGTCTTCTTATTGAGTTTCAAATAATTATGTATGATTATCATAATAATGGCTGTTACATAATACTTAGTTACAATATTTAAAAGAACAAGAGAAATGAGGTCAGAATAATTATGAGACAAAGTTACATGATAAAAATAGAATCGCAGGTAATTTTAGTTTCTTATATATACTGCTTTTTACATAATTGCTACATTAATCTAAATAATTGGATTTTTACACTGGATTTTTAAAGAATTGCATTGTCAGACGAGAGTTACACACATCAGAGATTTCACCAGTCTTAAACTTTACTGATAATTAAGAGTGCAAACAACTGCAAGCCGCAGATAAGACAGACAGAAGTCAAACTACCAAGTTTGGTTCCTAAATTTTATTCTAGTATTAGGATGCACCCTGACCTAGATTAAGATATGAGGTTCCAAACTGGTGTAAATTTAACAATTCTGTTATTAAATATCTCTGGGTTTTACTCAGATCATTTCATCCCTTCCATAAGGTTTTCCAGGGAGTCATGCCCTATTCATTACTAGATTCTGTATTTGTTTAGCATAAATGATCCTGGGCAAATGAGGTAGAATCTGCTGAGGACATTCTTTACACAAATTAGAAACCTCCTTTAGGAGATACTATTCATTTGTTTGCCAGAAGTTCCTGTCATTTTTAGGTGTAAAGTTTTAGGAGGCTACTTTCTTTTTATAACAGATGAGACCTCAGAGTCAGGGGAGAAGCTGGATAGCTGTTTAACCGTTTCCTTCCCTCAAAAGTTGAGACATTGAACATGTGTATCGGATCAGAGTTCTCCAGAGAAACACTTGCAGTCCCATCAGTTGAATGGTCTTAAGAGCAAACTGACGTTTTAGGAGCAGGTATTTTGCCTTAAGAAGGCAGAATTAACTCATGCCTGCGATCCCAGTTTGCTGATCTGTCCTATACATTTCTGACTTGCCAGCTCTCAGAATTGCATAAACACATTCTTTAAAATAAATTTTCTCTCTGGAAACTTTAATTTTGGCTGATAAGGCCTTAACTAACTGAATGAGGCTTACACATATTGATGAGGAAAAACGTACTTGAAGCCAAATGATTGAGGATGTTAACGACCTGCACAACTGCCTTCCCAGTACAACCGAGCTTGGAATCTTACTCACGCGTGGGTAAAACATCCTAGCTTAGATGACACATGAAACTTATCCCAACAGTGTGTGCTCCTGTTAATGCAAAAAAATGATAACTGGATTTGAGAATTACTCAGACATTATTCAGAATACACCAGTTCTACTTGAAAATGTTCTGTTGACAAACTTGATTTTATGGCGTCTTTAGTAAGAAAATATTTTGTTTAGTAAGTTTGGACTCAGTAGACTGCCCTTTGTTAACTCATGTCAAATTGTAATTTTCTAAGAAATATTTCTCAAGGAATATTGCCAGTTACAGCATGGCTTTATTCCATGGGGCACATTGTATTTTATTATTGTATTTTTTTTACATAAACATGTGTTTATTAGGTTTCCATTTTTTGCCTTCACAAAATTAAAAAGGCTTAAAATTTAATAACAATAACAATGTTTAAGATAAGGACTAGAAACAAAAACCTTGTAAAATATAAACGAACGAACATAAATACATTCAGAAAAGAAATCAAACAATCGCTGCACGAAATATTTTCCAAGGATTACCACAGGCATCTCCCCCAGTCCACATATTTTCTCCAATGTTACAGTTGGGAGGAAAAGGATATAACATTATCAAAATACTGGGTTTGAAGTGGATGACACATCTAGATATTAAGATAATTTGGTACTTAAATAATCCGGTGTTTTATTATTGAAGATTTTCTCTATACATGTATTTTTGATTTATTTTTCATTAAATTATTTGATCTAAAAATATCAGCATATTTCTGTGAGCAAATGAAATTTGTGTTAAATTTTACCACCTGTAATGTATATTGTGTTGGCTATTCTGTGATAGTTCCCCCAAAATGGCTGGTTTCCAGCTCAGGGTAATTATTAAAAGCTCTTGGAGAGAGAGTAGAATGATAACTACCAGAGGCAGAGAAGGTTAGCAAGGAGGAGAGGATAAAGAGGATATTTTTAATGAGCGCAAAAATATCAAAAATACACTTAGGTAAATAGAGTTAACAATATTTGATATCACAACAAAAATAATAAAATCATTATATAATATAATCAATTTATCAATAATTTAGGGTATAATCAATAACTATAAAAAGTGGAATTGGATGTTTCTAACACAAAGAAATAATAAATGTATGAGGGGATAGATACCCCAAGTACTCTGATTTGATTAATACATACTGTATGTCTGTACTAAAACATCACTTGTATGCTGGGCACGGTGGCTCATGCCTGTAATTCTAGTACTGTGGGCAGCTGAAGCAAGTAGATTGTCTGAGCTCATGGGTTTGAGATCAGCCTGAGCAAGAGTGAGACCCCATGTCTAAAAATAGCCGGGTGTTGTGGCAGGTACCTGTACTCCCAGCTACTTGGGAGGCTGAGGCAAGAGAATCTCTTGAGCCTAAGTGTGAGGTTGCTGTGACCACAGCACTCTACCGAGGGTGACAAAGTGAAACTCTGTCTAAAAAATGAAAAATAAAAAAAACCACATTACCTGTATCCTTTATGCTTATACCACTATTTTGTACCCAAAATAATTAAAAAAATAAACTCACTGATATGAACACTTTATTCTAGCTTTCCTCCAAATTTGGGGGGGGGAGAGACGACTTCAAATGTGGATATTTTCATTTATTTTAACAGAGGGATAATATTTAGAAATTCCTCAGAGGAAAAAACATATGAGAGAAAGAAGAATATAATGATGGAAAGATCTAGAAAGTTAGAGAAAAACAAAGTTGTAGAAAGAAGGTTATGATAGGAAAAGGTTTTGACCAAAAAATGGAAGAGAGGTTCACATATCAAATGTAAGTTTGCCAAGAATAAATTCTCTGTGAATATAAACATCAAGGACAAAATTGGACACATGTACAGAACAAAGCTTTGCTAAGAAATGTTTGAAAGACTGAACTTAAGGTTTTGAAGATGTTTCCTTTTAGTAAAATGAAAAAAAGAGAGAGGAATAATATCCAGAAAACATTTTTAAGAGAGAAATGGAAAAATTTTTAATAAGGTTTAAGAAAGACAGAATTTTTGTTTTTTGGGTAGAGACCTATTTGCCAGAAATTGTGAGATAGGCTTCACGTACTCCCTTATTAATTCTTATAAATGTGGTCCCATTTTTCTTGCTACATTCTTTCCTTCTCCTCTTTCAAGAATTTCTGACATTTGGTCAATGTCTTTTGTAATAACTGCTATTGCTGTTTAATTTCATGTAGAAAAAGTGTCATTACACACTTGTGATTATAATATTTAACCCACTAACCACAAAAGTAAAAGATCATTAATAAATACCACCACCAGCCTAGGAATCAAGAGAAGACTGGCTTAGGGCAGCAGTTCTCAACCTGTGGGTTGCGACTCCCAGGATCTGTATTAAAGGGCCGTGGCATTAGGAAGGTTGAGAACCACTGGCTTAGGGCATATTGAGACTACTCAAAAATATTAATGTATTATAAACCTCCAAATCCCAGGCCCCATAGATAATTACATTTTAGTCATTTGATAATTTAATCACCTTTAGAGAATGGTAATATATTTTATGAATGCATAATCTTGATAATTCATTCTTAATGCTTTCATTCCGCTATAGCATTTGTCATTCGTCGTATGTCAGAGATTAAGTGTTATCCTTTTGATATCTTTTAGGAAAATAAGGCACTGGAAATCAACAACCCTTAATTCTGCTTTTGTTAGTTTTAGATTAAGTCTACGTACTTCAAATATCTCCTTCTTACACACAGAAGGGAAATGAATCATTACTATTGTCTCATCCAGTGGGTTTCGGGAGCACTTGCTGAGTGACTTCATTTATCTACAGCCAATTTAAAAGTTCTCTAACTCAGCTTCATTGAGCAATGGAATTTATGGCTTTTTAACATACTGGGATTTTACGAAGAAGAGAAAAATTGTATTTTCTGTGTGTACTAAAGAAACCACTAGAGAATGGTACTGAGTACATTTGGTTCCACTTCTTGACACATGCGTCACCCTGGAATATTCTCATAATTCAGGAATTCCCTTTCACAGAGGAATTACACTGAACGAGTTCTTATTAAGAGCGCCTTTTAGACTATGTCTTAACTGTGCAGAACCCATATATCTTCATTAGGACAGAATCTAAAGAACGTATTTACTTCTAACCCCATGTAAAATGATTAATGTAAAACCAACCGTAGAAGTTTCTAGGGCTCAAACCATTTTACCTTTTCTCTGATTTTTGCTATTTAACATTGAAATGGCTCAGGGATAGAAAGGAGGAGAGAAAGCGAGCAGCTCTTTTGTCGTACTTCCTGCCAATGTTCCACCAGGGAAGAACACCCTAATAACTATTTACTCACCTGCTTTCAATCATTTAGCATCACGTAATTAATAAAATATTAAATTAGTCTGCTTAATTCTGCTAAAAATTCATTTAACCTATTTATTAATCTCGCATACCTGATAAGAGAGTGACGACACCATCAAAAGCTCTATTCCAAGATAATTTAATAAGTTAAATATTTGCAGACCGAGTTGCAGGGGTTGGTAGAACTAACATGAATGGTGAAATGAACGGGGCCTAATTATTGCTAGACGTCATTACAATACCTCCTCTGGCAGAGAAGACTTGCTTTATCAAAGCTTGGGAATTGTTAGTGCCAGGAAAGTGAAGCCACCCCGTGCAACTCTGACCACAGAGGAATGTGCCAAGGACATAACAGTAACTCACTGAAAACACAAGAGTTGAAATAAATACCAAACTGGCAAAACTTCCAGTTCCAAAATGACTGTGTAGCCGCAAACTGACTTTGCCATCCCTTCCCCCTCACACAGAAAAACAAAAACATATACACAGCATTTAGATTATCTCCAGCAATATCCCAGAATTCAAACACAAGGATGAGACAGTTCCTGGGACCATGGAGAAGTGAAAAGAAAGATCCACTTCTATGACACAAAGGCCTTGCTTTAGGCTGCACCTCCCAACATCACCAAAATGACAATAAAATTTTAACATGAGTTTCAGAGGGGGAAGACCACATATAACCCATAGAATCTGAGTTATATGGAAGCATGATATTCACGTCATATTTAGAATACAAATGCGATCATTCCATCCCAATAGTCCTAAAAGTATTATCTTACTCCAGCACCAATTCAAAAGTCCAAAGTCTCATTTGAAACTCAGTAAAAGCTCTTTTCAGGTATAACCCTGTAAAACAAACAAACAAAACAAGTTATTGGCTTGGCGCCTGTGGCTCAAATGGCTAAGGTGCCAGCCACATACACCTAAGGTGGCAGGTTCGAATCCCCAGCCCGGGCCGCCAAACAACAGTGATGGCTGCAACCAAAAAAAAAAAAAA
>NW_003852431.1:1838086-1864327 GCF_000181295.1 Otolemur garnettii
CTTGAGCCCAGGAGTTGGAGGTTGCTGTGAGCATGATGCCATAGCACTCTACCCAGGGGGATAGCTTGAGGCTCCGTCTCAAAAAAAAAAAAAAAAAACAAGTTATTGTCTTCTAAACTAAAATGGTCATACAGGCATAGAGTAGACATTCCCATTCTGAAAGGGAGAAACCTCAAAGAGGAGTAATTGGCCTCTAGCACATTGGAAAACCAAGAGGGCAGACATTACATCTTAAAGCTAAGAATATCTCCCTTGACTCCACATCTGGCATCCTCTGTGTAAATTTTCCCAGCAGAGACCATTCTGGGGGAGTTCCTAACCACCAGATATATCTTATAAGAAATGACAAAGAGGGTTCATCCAGCTGAAAGAATGGGTTATTAGTTGTGATTAAAAAAAAACATATGAAAGTATAAAAATCACTGATAAAAGTTAAGTTTACACTCAAATTCGGAATATTCCAATACTGTATTGATGTTGTGTTAATCATTTATAATCTTTATTATGAAGGTTTAAAAATAAAATAATTTAAAATAATAACAGCCAGAATAATTTTTAGACACTATACAATATAAAAATATGAAAAATAACATGAAGAGAAAATGTGAGTAGAAAAGTGCGTAGAGATATTTTAGGCTGTAAAAGTTAAATTATTCTTAGCTTAAAATAGCCTCTTATAACCCCAACATATTTTTATGAGCCAAAATATGTCAGAGACACAAAAAAGATAAAAAATAAAGAATCAAATCATACAACTAGGAAAATTTTCCAATAAATAAAGTGACTAAATAGATTTAAAAAATTCAGATCTAACTGTACTCTATTTTCAAGTGACTTACTTCCCACATAAAGCCTGAGAGGGAGTGGATAATACACAGAAATGGAAACCAACAAAAGAGCAGAAGGAGCTATATTCACACTAGATATAAAGAAATTTAATTCAAGAACTGTAAAAGGAAAACAAGGTCACTATAATGGGAAAAGGGGTCACATAAGCAATTCTATAATAATTGCAAATATATAACATCCAACATCAAAATACCTAAATATATAATGTAAACATTAATAAATCTGAAGAGGTAATAGACTACAACACAACCATAGCGAGGACTTCAGCACCCCACTCTCAGCAATGGACAGAGAATCCAGTCAGAAAATAAATAAGCAAATTTCAGAATTAACTACACTCTGACCAAATGAACCTAAGCTATATCTAGACATCTCTTCACCTGGCTGTTTATTTGTAACCTTTAAGATATCCTTTATACTGGACTAGTCATTGTTTGTATTTCCCTGAATTTTGTGAGCTACTCCAGCAAATTAACCAAGCCTAAAGAAGGGGTCATGGAAACTCCAACTTGAATCCCATCAGTCAGAAGTTCCAGAAGTCTGGAGTTCCAGGAATCCTCTAAAGTAGGGGCAATTTTCTGGGACCGAGCACTCACCCTATGGGATCTGACCATATCCCCAGGAGGATACAGTAAGAATTGAATTGGAGGGTGGTGCCTGTGGCTCAAGGAGTAGGGTACCAGCCCCCTATACCGGAGGTGGCAGGTTCAAACCCAGCCCCGTCCAAAAACAACTGCAGAAAAAAAAAAAAAAAAGAAAAAGGAGAATTAAATTGGATTGGCAGATACCCACTGACCTCTGTTGCAGATTTTATTGCTTGTTTGTTGAGAGGAGAAATCCCACACATTTGGTCACAGATGTCTTTTGTGCTGATTGTTGAGATTGTGATGTGAGAATACAGTGAAAACAGTTTTAAAGGTTTGTTTTTGTTCACTCTCAATGCTTTTTTAATTTTTTTTCTTCTTAAGCACTGATTTTTTTTTTTTTTTTTTTAGAGGCAGAATCTCATTTTATCACCCTTGGTAGAGTGCAGTGGCATCACAGCTCACAGCAACCTCCAACTCCTGGGCTTAGGCGATTTTCTTGCCTCAGTCTCCCAAGTAGCTGGGACTACAGGTGCTTGCCACAATGCCCAGCTATTTCTTTGTTGCAGTTTGGCTGGGCTGGGTTTGAACCCACCACCCTCGGTATATGGGGCTGGTGCCCTACTCACTGAGCCATAGGCACTGCCCTTAAGCACTGATTTTTATACTAAGCCACATATAATTTTTATGTACTCTAAGTCAAATTTTTGGAAATGTCTCCAGTATGAGGGAAAATAATCAACAGTTAAATATCAACTACTTTTAGTTACTGTATAAAAAGGATTTATAACTGTTTGCAATTTTATAAGAATCACATAAGAACTCCAAACAATCTGTAATAGTTTTATTTAAAATAATTTTGTCATTTTTCAAAACTATGCCCACGCCTTTTCCTTATTTAAAGAAGAATTCATAATTTATGTTATTACCAAAGTACAAATGAATCTCAGAGGAAATATTAGAATTAATTTTTTTCAAGTTTACAGCTGAGATGTTCACAAGCCATATCTAATAGTCTATCTTGGGAATAATTACTGGTAATGGGTATCCAAGGGAAATTATTGCCTGCTGCTGTGAATTAGAAGTGCCACAGGTGGTATTCATCACTCCAAATGGGTTGGAGAGAGCCTCAGTCTGAGCCAAGACTGCTTAAGCTTGATTTGTGGAACCATTGTTTCTAGACGCTTACAACATAAATTGACTAATAACAACCTACGAAGTTTCTTCAAGTGAAACAAAATGGTGTGGGTTTAAAGCAAAATAATGCTAATAAATAATAATGCTAATAAATAATAATGCTAATAAATAATAATGCTAATAAATAATAATGCTAATAAACCTTTAGCATCGTGTTTTGAACATGTGAGAAGGCCTTCATATTGAAGAATGCAGTCCCTGACTTTCTAGCCACAGCCCAGTACTTGTCCCAGGCCTGTTAGGAACCAGGCTACAGGGCGGCACCTGTGGCTCAAAGGAGTAGGGCGCCAGCCCCATATGCCGGAGGTGGTGGGTTCAAACTCAGCCCCGGCCAAAAACTGAAAAAAAAAAAAAAAAAAAAAAAAGGAACCAGGCTACACAGCAGGAAGTGAGTGGGAGCAATTGAAATTCCATTTGTATTAATAGCTGGTCCCATCACTGGCATCACTACCTGACTTCTGTGTCCTATCAGTTGCCACCCCTGCTAGTCCATGGAAATACCGTAAGGTGACCAGGCATCCCACTTTTGTCGGGATAGTCCCAATTTTTAACAATTTGTCCCACGTCCCGTGGCGTTTTACAAAAGTCCCGATTTTTGGAAAGAATGCAGGACAACTTAGGGAATGGTGGGACAATGGGAAGGGAATATACAGTTTTAGACTGCTGAAAAGGTTAATGTAACTCCATTTGGGAGTGAAGAGGTTAATGTAACTTTATTTGGAAATGAAAAGGCTAATGTAAAATCCCTACTCCCCTCCTGGGCAAGGTGGGCCAGGTGGACCTGCGCCCCTACTCCTTTGAGCCACAGGCACTGCCTTATACATAATTTTTTTTAATGTATTATATTTGTAAATTGTACTTACATTGAAATTAAAAAATATATATTACAATACTATTTTTGCTCTCTATGAAAATTTTTGTTGCTCCACATAGACCAAATTTTTAATTAAGAACCCCCCCCACCCCTGGTCAATGGTGTCCCGCTTTACCAATGTTAAAATCTGGTCATCTTAAAATACCGTCTTCCTAGAAACTGGTCCCTGGTGCCAAAGAATTCAGGGAGACTGTTGTAGAAGATAGCAGCTTATCAAAAATTTCTGAGTAAATATAAATTATTCTAAATAAGGGTTAACATTGGATCTTACAGGAGCCTTGGTTTACTTTTGCATGAAATTAAAATAATTCTTAGTAAATTGCATTAATTAGTTACTCCCTGGTATATGTTCCTAAACATATCAGTACATACCAAAATAGCACTATTAATTTAACTTCATTATTGTTTCTATTTATCACATGAGTGGGGGAAAATTTCTGATATATCATCAGAAAATTGCCTACTTTTGTCTGTGGCTCAAAATGTAGAACTACACATGCAGGGCACAGTGGCTCACACCTGTAATCCCAGCACTCAGGGAGGCTGAGGTGGGTGGATTGCTTGAGCTCAGAAGTTCTAAACCAGCCAAAGCAAGAACAAGACCTCATCTCTAAGAATAGTCAAGTGTTGTGGTGGGTGCTTATAGTCCCAGCTACTGAGGAGTCAGAGGCAAAAGGATTGTCTGAGCCCCAGAGATTGAAGTTGCTGTGAGCTACAATGCTAGAGCACTCTATAGAGGACAACAAAGTAAGATTCTGTCTCCAAAAAAAAGTAAAATGTACCATTACTCCTTTTAAATCTTGAATACTGTGGCATTAAGTATAGAGTGTCCCAAAAGTCATCATACATAAAAAATTAACAAGTTCACATTATATATATTTTTATTTTATTTTATTTATATTTTTTATATTTGTATATCAATACGTGAAGATATATTTTGTAAACATTTGTATTTTGTAAAATTTTGCTGGGCTGAGACTCTGTCTCAAAAAAAATGCCATTCAGAAACTTCTTCTTTATAAGTTTAGAATTCATGAATTGCATCTTCACAAATTTAGTTCATTAGATAAAATAAAGATTTTTGAATAATGACAAATTATTAAAAGATGATTACTTCAATGTTCCTAAATGGATTATTGTTCATATAATTCCATGATTGTAAAAATCACGAGAAAACATTTTAGACAGATATAATGTCAGTCTGTCTATTTAATTTTAATTAAATTACAAATGCCAACTACATCATCCCTGTGACTGCTGATAGTTTTGTATCATATATAAATTTTAATTAGAAGGAAAAAAGTGAGTACACAATTATAAAATATGAAAACAAAAAAATAACTTGATGAACTGGCAGACAAACGAAACACCAGAGAACTATAGATCCAATGGGGATAAGTTGTTGATTTTCATCAGTTTCTGCCAAACAAATGCTAAATTAATGCAAAGCTAATTAAGTTTTGTTTGCAGATCTAAGATAACTTGGAGTTATATTCCAAAAATAAACCAAGCACATTTTACAATAATAGTATTTCCAAATCAGATGTAAAATAAAACAGAAAGATAAAATATTATCAGGAAAAATCTTAAAAAGCTAAGTAAAAAAAAAAAAAATGAAATAGGAAGAAAAACAGTTAAAACGTTATCAGCACAAGCGAAATTGCTTTGCATGCCCCTTGGTAAGCCTGACTGATAACGACTGATAACGACTGATATCTATGTCCCACTTGTATGTTGAAAAATGAAAATAAAATTCTTGCTATTCAGTTAATTTGCTTTAAAAAGGCAGATAATTGGGGATTTATCTGATTTATAACTAGTAAAACAGATATAATTAAAACAAAATGTTTTCTATAAAAAAAGAAACAGTTTTATTGAGATAATATTTTCTCATACGGTACTTTGCAGTTTCTCTGAAATGCTTAAAGTACTCTCATTGTTATCACTAGTGAAGATCTTGAATTAGGAAAAAAATAGACACTTTCAAAAAAAGTCTTTAAGCATGAGAAGTGGATTTTACAAAAAAAAAAAAAAACTAGAATCTAATGGTGGTACTCCCCTGCAATAAATCTAACAGGATGTTAATAGGATAATTAAAGATGGGTTAATGCTAATTTATCCATTAGAGTTCAGTCAGAAAGAAACCTCTCTGATTATTCAAAAGGGAGGAAATGTAATGGCAAAGGATTGGTTATCTGTGTAGTAGTTCAAAAGGCTGCTGTAAAGCAGCCCAGAGTCTAGGGGTAGGATTCTACTAGTTGGATTCTAGTAGCTGGAATAGACAGATCCAGAAGTCAGGAGCTGCAGCCACAGAACTGACCCAGCTACACTGGAGACGCAATCAAAGGCAATGAGAGAGGGGAGAACTTTGGATTCCTCCTTTCCCAACCATTCTATTTTCCACACTGGCTTTCCGTTAACCAAACCCAGGCAGAAATTACCTGGGTCGGACAGGGAGGAGATTATTCATCCTGAGAAATAGTGTGGAATGTAGGGCGGTGCCTGTGGCTCAAAAGGGTAGGGCGCCAGCCGCATATGCTGGAGGTGGCAGGTTCAAACCCAGCCCTGGCCAAAAAATAATAATAATAATAATAATAATGTGGCCTGAAAGAGCAGGACTGATGTTGAATGGGGGGATAGGGTGGAGAAAAATGAGGAATTAATATTGAGTTGATTGTTTCAGGGGTTCCTGCATTTTTTAAAATTACTCTTTCATTATTGGATTTGTTCCCAGGTCTGTTTTCAGAAACTATGCTATAGATAAAGAGAAATTTTCATTACCTTTCATAAGTTCTTTACTAGACATGGAATCAAGCAATGGGCCAGTTTCTTAAGAATCGGCATATAATTCTATAAAAGCACTTTCCAAAAATGGATTTATTCAATTTATACTTCCAACAGTAAGATGTGTCTTTTAACCAATAGAATGTATCTAACTTCTAAATCTTTTGTGACAATGGATATTTTCATCCCTGACTTAATGTATACGTGTGTATTATTGACAGCCAAACTCTAGGAATGCAAAACATTACCCCCCTAAAAAACTGCAGACATTATAAATTCAAAGAAGTATTGAGGAAAAAAATAAAAGAAAGAAAATTCTACCTATATCAAAGTGCTGAAATAAGTTGAGAATATGTTTGCCTAATTTTAAGATAAGACTCTTCTTAAACAAGTATGTGAAAGTACAAGCCTATTCAAAAGGACATCTTTAAGCTTTAGTTCTGAATTACTTCTAAAACTTAGAATGAGTCTCTTTAGAACAGGCTACAAAAGAATTCTTTATTCTCAAAGAATACTATCACTCTAACTTTTCCATTATTGCAACATATCAACAACTAATAGAATAATAGTAATAATTTCCAGTCAACCTCTCCTTTCTTAGAGGGCTGTGAAGGATTGGGGAGACACCATATTTCTTTCCATCAGTAGTGACAGATTTTTGATTTGTTGACTCCTTCAGATTTAACCAATAGCCACGTTTGACCTTTGTATCAATGTATAAATCACTGTTCACCGATAGTGAAATGTACCACGCTAGTAATCATTTTTCTTTTAAAAATCATTCTAGTTTCTCAAAAGGGCAGGTTTAAAAAAGTAGGAACCAACCCTCTTAGGGATTCTTAGAGGCTATATATACTGCCTTTCATACTATTCAACCTTTCAGTACAAAGGCCTCTTTTAGACTCCAAGTCTCATGCCAACTGCGTCAAAGAGAGCACGAAACAATCTTTCTGTCAGTCATTTTCATTCAGAGTTGAGGGAACTCCCTATTATAAACTGAATGTTTGAAAATAAACCTGCAGAGAGAATGTCACTCCGTGCTTCTCAAAAGAGGATCTTCCTAATAGCTTACAATTTTTATATTATTTGGATCTTAGATATGCCCAACTTGTTGAAATCACATGGTAGATTAGGAGGAGCAGATTATGGTATAAATGTAAAGGACATTTATTGTTCCAATTTTCTAACTGATTCTTTTTTTTAAGTTCAAATATTCTAAAGTTTTACAGCATAATTTTTGCGTCTGGCCTACTACATTATACCATTCTTACTCCTCTACAAGTTTGAGATTTTGATCCTTAAGTGATTTAGGAATAAAGTTTATTATTGAACTCTCAGACAATTACAAGAAAGAAAGCTTACTCTTTGAAAGAAAGTAATAGAGATGGAACCCTCTTTGTTTCAGTGAAAACTACTGTAGTCTTTTTTTAATTGATTGAGCAGGCCACACACACACACACACAAAAGGCTGAGAATATAACTCTTGTATACCACATATTCTGTTCCTAGTTATGTTGACACAGAACAACACCAGTTCCTCTTGTTTTAATAACTTATTGTCAAATTAAAGGAAGTTTCAAGTTCCTGGAGACTACAATTGATGGTTCTCTTCTATATTTCAGGATCATGATCCATATGTGATTTCAGCATAACATGTATAAATTGAGTCATCAAGTCAAAGTAACCAAGGCAAGCATGGGGAGTGATCATGGGTCCAGTTTAGAATTGAACTCCAGAGGATTATTCAGGGGCAGAGAGCAGTTGTTCTGTGTGAGTTTTAACGTGGACCCACTGACAAAGGTTAGATTTAAACTCAATGGTGTGTATGGATTATACTCTTTAGATGAAGGTTGGTTGTAATTCTAATTGCTGATAATGAACAAATAAATGATGTTTACTGGTGTGAGAATTCACTACGCTTTGCAGTGACGCATCTATTGTGTTGCTACGGATCCATGTAAGTGCCGTATGATCAGATCAAAATTATTTTAGCTATAATTTGGAGTAATGTTTTTGAGAAGAGCTTTGGAAGTCAATAGAGATGACAACCAGAATTGATTTACCAATAATTTATGAAATCAAGCGATTGTAATGGAGTTTGTAGTAGTCAATAATAGCCTAGTTTGAAAAGAAGTACAATTAGTCAAGGAAAGAGTTTGTCAAGAAGGGTCATTTGAGAATAAGGTGCTCACTCCAGCTTTAACAATTCCTCAGCCACGTGAGAAAAACCTGCATAGACAGAGAGAAATGCATTGTAATTTAACAAGTGCTGTACAGGAAGCATATTGTAAAAGCTTACTTTCCAGAAATCTAACCTTGTTTTGATCAGTAATTCTCAGAAAAAATTAGAGCAGATACTCTCTAATGTCTATTCTTCTTATTACTCTCCCCGTGGTAACTCAATAAAAGTCAATTGTAACAATTCAATCGAAATTACCTCCTGAGTTTTCTAACTCGACTTGTTTGGATTTGGCACTGCACTAATCTATATTACATTAGATTTTATCTCTAGTCCATCATGCTTTAATAAACCATCAATGTCATATATCAAATATTTAGATGAAAATGAACAAACATGCAGAAGTTATACTTGTGAATAAATTGCCTTGATGGAAAATATATAAAGCCTGTGTATGTGGTGACAATTACAGACTTGCATGTTAATTTATTCATTTATTTGTTCATTCATATATGTATGCCTTTTTCATATACTTTAATTCCAACATATTTATTGGGCAGATAAAATACTACAAGTTTTCTGTCCAAACTTGGAAAAAATGATTTTAACTCCTATGGAATTTATGCATAAAGGATAAAAGATATTAAATGGTATATATGAAATGCACTTTTGGAACAAATTTATTAAAATGTGCTTTTATGCAAGTGATAATGGAAAATTGTCTCTCAAAAAATATTCATCCCGTATTCTGAGGATGTCTTAGCTTTAGGTGAATTATCCATGACTGTGCTACCTTGATTAATCTGTCCAACAGAGACTGTGATCAAACCCATTCCATTTGTTTAGGCAGCGTTTAGTTAAGACACATGTCCACACAACTTCAAGAAAAAGGATGAGGCCATCCTGCAATGCCAACGTAATGCTTCTTACATATAATTGCTAGATTTGCAAAATAAAAATATAGAATATCCATCTAATTTAGATGTCAGGTAAAAATTTTTTAATATGTTTGTCCTTAATAATGCAGGAGATATACCTGTGATAAAGCATATTTTTACTGGTTATCTGATCTTCAAATTTATATAAATATCCTATATTTCATTTGGCTCGCTGACCTCCAGGGTCTCTGAAGGTCAAACTAGCTCTAAACTAGCTGATGTATACTGGCAGAGTCAGCCTTAAAAATATTAAGTAGCTTACTGCTTATGTTTTTGTATTGATCTTTCTTTTGGCTGAAGGCATTAATCCTGGTATGAAAGAATGGATTAGCATCATTGAGACTTTTCCTTGGCCCATAAAGAAATCTAGGGAAATTCTGTTATCCAAACCAACCGTGAACAGGGAGTTGAGATTAACCTGAGTGATTTTCATGGTCAGTGTGAGCACACTCGTCACGTCAGCCTAAGAAAGGAGCAGATTTCTTACCATGCTTTTCATGAGGAATGATTCCTATGATAGAAATAATTGTTTATAGAGTCCACATAAAAAATGAGTCAGTTATCCTCCCGGGAAATTTTGTAGAGTAACTAGGAATAGCAACATTTTGGAGAGATCTCCAGAGTTATGTTAATCACTTAAGGTATTTTACAATCACCTTAAGTTGTAAGTCATCATGTTTTCATAAGGGGTGAAGATTAATGCTTAGTTTCCATATATGACATAGAGACCTAGGAGTGTTAATGTTACCCCTGCAATGAGAGGACTGTTCAAAGTTTTGAGAACTCTACCTTTTTTGTAGAAGGAAAAGATTAACAATATTTTCAATTTAGCCTCCTGGAAACTAGGCATTAGGGTTTATATCTTATTTTTAGAGGTATCGTAGAGCCTGTCTAGCTTGTGTGCATATTCAGCCAGTCAATGTTTGTTTTCCCCGTGGAAGGACAACCAGAGGGTATGTTGGGTGCAGGCTCAGGAACTAAGGCTGCCCCTTCCTGTCTGTGAAAGACTTCTTGGGAAGGTTAAGGAACTGGTGATCAGATCATAATCAGAACTATAGTGCAAAAAATGAAAAAGTTAAGGTCAAATAAATTGTAGGTACATGAAACATATGAGTAGCATTGAACCAGACTATTTTCCTTTGCGCAGAAAGGATACTTCTCAAAGACAGTGGTTTTCAACCCCTCTCTCTCCCCTGTACCTCCCAGTGTCCACAGTGTCCTGACACAGTGGTAGTTCTTACTTCACAATCCCAGAATTATTTTGTCTATCTTATTCAGATAGCTAAAACTTTAGCTTTTTTTCCGCATCATCCTCTACTTGGATCTAGACCTTTGGTCTGGAAAGATCAGTTGCAATTTTTTTGAATCATATATTTTTGGAAGTTACAGAGATGCATTATAACCACAGTTAGCAGACCTAGTGGGAAGCATATTAAAACAAGAAGTTATCTTTGTTAACTAAGACCGTGTCAATTTAACAGGAGAGGCAAGGTGCAGAGTCAGAACGAAGCTGGAAACCCTATGCTCCTTCCTAGCCATGTTGTTAGGAGGAAAATGTAGCAACGAGGCCAATTTTTGATTATTGCTAAGGAAAACAAAGATGCATCAGCTCCTTAGTTAAGTGTGGTAGGATCCCAATTTTTCAAAATTGATTTAGATAATTTACTGCCACTTTTGCTCTATCGTTACCTAGGAATAGGCCTAGGGGAAATTATGACTTTATGCACACAGATGAATTATATGATATAACTGCTGTCCTTAGATATCAGAATGAGACAGCGCTCAAGCAGTTTCAATAAGATATTTTATTATCCAATAGTTGATTTGGGATTATAAAAAGAATGGAAAATTCCTAAAAAACAAAAAACAAACAAACAAACAAAAAAACCTCACTATCATTTGATGTTTGAGTGGCTCTTATAATGAAAAGCATACAATTATCAGCCTGAAAATAACACTGATTGCTGAAAATATGACTGGTGAGTTTCAAAGACTAAAATGGTATGACTGGGATTGGCCACTGAGATTGTCACAATAATGCTGTAATCTAAATATGGGTTTGTAGCATATGTCCATAGAAGACAAAAAAATTATTAAAATTCTGATGGAGATTATCTCTCAGGAGTAGAAAGGTGTGGCAAGATAAACAGAGTAGCCTCCTGTACTTGTCTGTACTTTTTAAAAATGTCAACCAACAAGAGAATGAAAAACTGACCTAATGAAGCTTTAATAATTCTTACATTCAGCGTGTCATTCTGGGCAACTTTCTTCCTTCAAATGCCCCATAATATGGTGGAGGCTTCCAACAAGTAACTTTTGGCAGGAGGTACAATTAGCAAATGTGTGGTAGACTCTTTGTCAAAAACATGGAGCCTTTTATTTGTTCCCAGTCTATAAGGATACGTGTGTTTTCATGTCTTGGATTCAAGAGAGTAAAAGTAGCATCTGAGTATTCTAGACTCAGTCTGTAACTGAATTCCAGATAGACTCATCAGACAATGGGCTTTTATTTGGGGAATGCATATGAGGCTCACAGATGGTTAAACTAGAAGCCACAATTTGTTTATAAAATTGTGGTCCCAAGAAGAGTGACTTGAATCTGCCAAACAGTCTGCAATTTCCAAGTGGTAGAACAAATAGCTGAGAATGAATCTAGGGTCCAAAAGTCAGGAAAATATAACAAGTGTTATCAACGGGGTAATAGCTAGAGCTCTGAAAATGTCCTTGAGATTTGGTCACTGAGACTTATATACTTTTTTTATTTAACACAATTAGCCCTGAGATTAAATATCTACAGCAGCATAGTGAACACAATCGATTTTAGTTTTCACTCAACTAACAGATTCAGACATTTAGAGAATTTCTGAAAATCAAGGCTTCCTTTGATTCAAAAGCTTTGCTTCATGTGGTGTAACATGTTTACCAAGGGGATAGTTATTATTATTTCTTTTTATATTTATTTATTTTTGAGACAGTGTCTGACTATGTTGCCCTAGGCAGAGTACCCTGGCGTTAGAGCTCACAGCAATCTCAGACTCTTGGGCTTAAGCAATTCTCTTGCCTCATCCTCCAAGTAGCTGGGATTTGGGATTACAGGCACCCACCAAAATGCCAGGCTATATTTTGTCACAGTGGTCATTGTTGTTTAGTAGGCCCGGGCTGGGTTTGAACCCGTCAGCCCTGGAGTAGTGGCCCGAGCCCTAAACACTGAACTATGGGTGCTAAACTAGGATATTTTTTCATGTTGTGCTTCTGGGCTGCTTACTGTTGCACCAAATCAACTTTTCACAATTTCTGTCTACTGAAAACTTTATATGCGCTAACAAGGTAATCACTATTTGCACGATTATTTTCATTTTTGGAATTCCTATAATGTATTACTTTCTGGCTTGGGCTGTGAGGTCAGTGCCTCTGGGTGGACTCGGGCTTGGCTCACATGGCAGTGAATTTGTTGAGGGCTGTACCTTACTCTGGGCACATGCTGCTCCGTCGTCACAATGGCAAGCCTTAAATTTTCATCCGGTGTTAAAATACAAGTTAGAAGAATATTTTATGGTGGTGGCTGACAGTAAGAACTGTATAGTGTCTGTTGGGTCAATTTCTCATTTTCCTATAGGTTATCTTTTTCTTTATTCATTTATTTATTGGTAGAAATATAGTCTCATTGTTTTCTCTATGGCTTCACACACAGGGGTTTTCTGTCACTGAAAACTTTCTCTGAGAAGGCCAGATCTCATTTATAGAAGGACGTGCTCATTGACAAAATCTCTGAGAGCTTTTATTTTCATCTCCAGATGGATCCGAATGTGAAGTGTTAGGCTCTGGGACACTTAGCCTTCCCTTTCTATTGCTGTTTTTCCTTTGCAAGGACTATGCATCCTTCCCCCTCATTTTCCAAGCAAACAGGCAAAAGTTACAAGTGTATTCACGTTTTCCTAGAGCAGAAATTTCTCTCCTTTCACGTTCATCATAGGTATGTATCTAAGTAACCAGTATCTGTTTTTTATTTTATTTTATTTTATTTTTTTTGAGACAGAGCCTCAAGCTGTCCCCCTGGGTAGAGTGCTATGGCTTCACAGCTCACAGCACTCTCCAACTCCTGGGCTAAAGCGACTCTCCTGCCTCCACCTCCCAAGTAGCTGGGACCACAGGTGCTCACCACAATGCCTGGCTATTTTTTGGTTGCAGCCATCATTGTTGTTTGGCGGGTCCGGGCTGGATTCGAACCCGCCACCTTAGGTGTATGTGGCTGGCGCCTTAGCCACTTGAGCCGCAGGCGCCGAGCCTGTAACCAGTATCTGAAAAGGAATTAAGTATTAGTATTATAATAGAAGTTAGAATGGGGCAATGTCTAGGTTGATCTCAAGATTAGTGAAAAATCCCCACCACCCAAAAAATAGGAAGCAAGAGACAGGGCATTATTTAGGCAGCCATCATTCTGTGTGGTTCCTAACAAGTGGACTCTAACACCCCTGATCTTTCCTGGCTAGCAGCAGAAAATGGGAAGCAGCATTTACTGCCCTGTACGCAGTATGATTTCTTAGCCTCTCCACCACTCAATCCCATGCCCTTGCCTTAATTGTTTCATGAATATCTCATCCTTCCACTTCCAGAAAACCATGACATTTAAGCATACCATTCAAAACCATCAAGAATATGAAGGAACCATATTTTACCCTACTTACAGCCGAGCAAGTCAGCTTGCCACAGTTTAATGAATACAGGTAGAAGACACACAACTCCTAGGTCGTCCTGAGACAAGGAACTTTATTACCCTTGAGCATCAACATGTCTGTATCAGTTTTATGCAAGTCTCTTAACCCCCATCTCTGCCGTCTCATGAGACACGCATGGGCCCAGAAGTATGCTTGCACACGAAGCGGCTTGTTTTATAGATGAGGAACTCTGAGCTTAGTAAACCTGAAAATTTTATAATGGCAGTGCACATGCCATGCCTGTGTTCAGGAGGGAGAAATTTTTCTTCTACTGGACAGTAAGTGTGTGCCTGCTTGCCTTTGGTGGCACAAGGGAACACTGTTATCAATTTTCCGAGGTTGTTTGCTATAAAACTACTCTTATAAAGATAGTTTGGAAAGAAGACTTGGAAGTAATAAGAAACCAAGGCCTGAAACACGAGAGGCCAACAAAGAATTATCTGCCAACGTGTCATTCCAGTGTGACTAGACACGCTTTACCGCAGAAGTAAATGACTGCTGAGAGGATCACTGTGGCGTACAAATCTGCGTGTCAGAAATTATTCTTATTACCTTGTACTTATTATTATTTCTTAATATTTTTCATACATGGAGTCTTAGCTTGGGTGTCCTGTTACAAGGAGGACAGTGTAAGCAAGTTGCAGTAGGTACTTACTGTGTGCCTAGCTTAGTGATGCTGAAAATAATAGAAAAATGAGCAAAGACGCATATATATATACACACGCAAACACATATGAAAATTTGGGGCTCAGTGCCTGTGACTCAAGTGGCTAAAGTGCCAGCCACATACACCTGAGCTGGCAGGTTTGAATCCAGCCCGGGCCCACAAAACAACGACAGCTGCAACCAAAAAACAGCTGGGCATTGTGGCAGGCGCCTATAGTCCCAGCTATTTGGGAGGCAGAGGCAGGAGAATCACTTGAGCCCAGGAGTTGGAAGTTGCTGTGAGCTGTGATGGCATGGCACTCTACCTAGGGTGGTAGCTTGAGGCTCTGTCTCAAAAAAAAAAAAAAATGGGACAAGGTGTTATGGTGGTGACTACTACTTCAAATAGAATTCTTTCCCTGTTTGGCTGTCTCTGACTCACACACACACGGACACCCCATCACACACACACACCCACATTCTCACACACACGCAGAGCAGATTGCTGAGCTGTTGTGTCCTATCAGTATTTCTCTCTGACTCCTACTATGGCTCATTAGAGTGTGTGCTTGCTAGGGTTTTACAGATTTCATCATTTTCTAGTTGTCGGATATCTGAATTTTAAAGATGTGAGATTTCATACTAGCCTCGTATTTCTTCTTGTCTCAAATTTCACAACAAATCAGCTTCATACCTCAAGCAAACATAAAAGTTTGAAAGATAGCCCTGAGAATTGTTTAGAAATGAAAAGCTAACTTACGCTGTTAAAATAATATAATATTGCTTTCATACGTTAGAATGGAGAGTGAGGGATGATAGATCTATTGTAAGAGTGGGGACTAGGTTGGACATACTAATGCCAGCTAATATTTATTGACAACATTTCGTGTTCTGTGCACTAAAATATATAATTTGCATATTTTAATTCATTACTACAAGACCATAAATAAGCTTTTACGACCTTCCTTTAAATGTTAGTACAGCAAAGCAGAAATCACCTGGTTTATCAAGTGCTATTCTGTCTGATGCCAAATGGATGCTGGCCTGCTTTTCCGTATGTATCAGTTTTGCAAAAATACATATAATTTCTGTCATGGTTGAATAGTAGTTGTCAATAATAATTGCATACATGTTGTATTTCATTCCATAATTATTGATTTCTATTACTTAATTTTTTCAGAATGTTACTGGGGTACAACCAATGTGGTTCCCTGCACTACTTTTTGTAATGTTCAAGACAAGGTAATAAGTGTGCCCATCCCCCAGACGGCATGCGTTATACCTGTGACATATGAATGACCCATCTCCACTCCCACCTGCTTCACTTCCATTGAATTTCACTACCGTATGTACACGTGCCATCATTTAGTTAACAGTTTAAAAGTGAGCACATATGGTGTTTGTTTTTCCATTCTTGTGAGAGATTCTTACTCAGGAGGATGGTCTCCATTTCCTTCCAGATTCCCACAAAGGTATTATTTCACAATTTTTTATGGCTGAGTAATACGCCGTAATAGATGTACATAAACATCGCATTGTATTAATCTACTTATTATTGATGGGCACTTGAGTTGTTTCTACATCTTTGCAATTGTGAATCATGCTGCTATAAACATTCAAATACAAGTTTATTTTTTATAGAATGTCTTTTTTTCCATTGGGTAAATACCCAGGAGTGGAAAGGCTGGATCGAATGGTAGATCTACTTACCGTTCTCTGAGCTATCACCACACTCTTATCCATAGAGGTTGTTAATTTTCATTCCCGCCAACAGTGTATGAGTGTTCCTTTCCTTAAGCGTCCACACCAGCATCTGTTGTTTTGGGACTTTTGTGTAAAAACCATTTTCACTGGAATAAGGTCATATCTCATTGTGGTTTGATTTGCATATCCTTGATGATGAGGGATGTTGACCATTTTTTCATACATTTATTGGGCATTAGTTTCTCCTCTTTTGAAAAGCTTTCTGTTAATAGTTTTTTGCCCACTTTTTAATGATCTTTTTAATGTCTTCTTGCTGATTTGCATGAGTTCATTGTAGTCTATTGTTAGCCCTTTATTAGATGGATAGCATATTAATATTTTCTCCCATTCTATAGGCTATTTGCTCTATTGATTCTTTAGCTGTGTAGAAGCTTTTTAATTTAATCAGGTTCCATTTATTTATTTTTGTCATTACTGTGATTGTCTTTGGATCCTTTTTATAAATTCTTTGTCTACGCTGATATCTATCAGACTTTTACCAACCGCTTCTTCTAGACTTCTTAAAGTTCATACCTTAGTTTTAATCTGTTATTTGTAGTAAATTAATTTTTGTGAGGGGTGAGAGGTATAGATCCTTGCAGGCAGAATGGGGACCAAAATGGAAAAATTAAAAAGAAGCTGAGTGAGGCAGAACAAAGGAAAGCCAGCTAGTTTATCTTTAAACCAGCCACTGCTAATTTTTTTATCTGAGCCAGTCTCCTGTTTTTCCTAGAACTCTGGCCTATTGGGGTTATAGCTTACTAACACCCCTGTTGGGTCTGCAAACACTTTGAGGAATCGTAGCCACAGAAGATGTTGTGGCAAGGCCGAGAAAGATACATTAACTAGGCCACTTCCTGCCCAGTAAACAGACAAAACAAATACCCATTATAGAGATTTGTATTTGGCTGGGGAAGAGATGAAGGGAACAGCTCCAGCCCTGAAATGTGGGCAGGAGGGCTCGTATCGCTTATTGTAGATGAAGACCCTCTTGTGGTGGTGATGAGAGGAAAATTCCTCTCCCACACCCCTCAATTCTTCAGAGGAAATTGATGCCAGTGGCGTTTTACTCCACAGTGAACTAGCAGAGATTAATGTCTCCCTAGGAATCTGTGTGTGTGACCTCAGACAGGAGGCTGCCCCCACACAAAGTCAGGTTCTGGATTTCTCAAGATTTCTTAGACCCTTAAAGTTAATGATTATAGAAACAATAGAGGCTGATATGCTCACTCAGAGAAACTGCTGGCATCTTTGTTACCTTCCTCAGCTTACCTTTTGGGCTAATGAGCAAATAGCCTTCACTAAAAGCTGAATGGAACTGACACTCGGGGCCACCACCAGAACCTCACACATGGGTGGTGGTCCTCTGAGTTCCCACCTTTGAAAATTGTATTCTATGTATCTTGTCTCTTTCTTTTTTGTCATTTCTAACTTGATATTTCTTCAGTCGGTTGCCCCCAGATCCACAGATCGTAACAGACTCTGCCACACCAGGGCAGGACCCCGGCAGATCCTGTTTCAATCTTTCACATGTACTGTACAATTTTCTCAGCACCATTTACTGAATAGAGATTCTTTTCCCCATTGTATGTTTTTGTCTGCTTTATCACAGTTCAAATGCCAATATGAGGATTGTTCATAACTTGGTTCTCTACTCTGATGCATGGATCTGTGGCTCTGTGTTTATGCCATTACCAGGCTGTTTGGGTACTGTTGCCTTGTGGCATATTTTGAAGTCTGGTGAAATGATACCTCCATTTAACGTTACCTAATGTTGCTTTGGTTACTTGGTGTCTTTTTTGGTTCCTAATAAAGTATACAATTATTTTTACTAGAACTGCAAAAAGGTACCCTGGTATTTTAATGGGAATTACATTGAATCTGTAAATCACTTGGGTAGTGTAGATATTTTAACATTTTGATTCTGCTAATTCATGAGCATGATATATTTTTCTATCTGTATATGTTGGCATTCTCTGAGATTTTCTTCCTTAGTGTTTTGTAGTTCTCTCTTTAGAGGTCTTTCACATCTTTGGTTAATATTGTATATTCCTAGGCATATATATATATATCTACCTGTGTATATGTGTGTATATATATGTGTGTGTGTATGTGTGTATGTATATATATATGTGTATGTATGTATATATATGTGTGTATGTGTATATATGTGTGTGTGTATGTATATGTGTGTGTGTGTGTATATATATGTATATATATATATATATAGTCACTACTGTGGAAGATAATGAGTTTTTTATTTGATTCTCAGCTTGACCGTTGTTGGTGTATATCAATGCTACTGATGTGTACATTGATTTGGTAACCTGAGACTTTGCTAAATGTATTTGACAATTCCAGGAGTCTCTTGCTGAATCTTGGGGTTTTCTAGATATACAATCATATCATTATCAAGGAGCAACAATTTTACATCTTCTTTCCTAACTGGATACCCTGGATTTCCTTCTCTTGCTTGATTGCTCAAATTAGGACTTCCTGTCCTATATTGAGCAAAGTGGTGACAGTGGGCCAACTTGTTTGGTTCCAGTTCTCAATGGGAAGCTTTCACTTCCTCCCCTTTTAGTATTATGTTGGCTGTGTTTATCATATATGGCTTTATCATATTGAGTACATTCTGTCTATGCCTATTTTGTTGGGAGTTAGCCTAGAATTGTGTTGAATTTTTTCAAATGCTTTTCTGAATCTTTTGAGATGATAATGTAATCTTTCTTTTCTTTTGCCTCTACTTACATAGTGAGCTACATTTATAGATTTGCCAATTTTGAACCATCCTCGCATTTCTAAGATTCAGTCCACTTGATTGTGGTGGATTATTATTTTTTGATGTGCAGATGAATTTAGTTTGTAGGACTTCATTGAGAACTTTTGCATCTATATTCATAAAGGATATTGGTCTGTAGTTTTATTTTATTTATTTATTTTTGTTGTTGTTGTTGTTGTGTCCTTTCCTGGATTTGACATCAAGGTGAAATTGGCTTTATAGAATGAGCTGAGAAGGATTCCTTCCTTCTCTATGTTATGAAATAAATTCTGAAGTATAGGCCTCAGTTATTTTTAAAACATGATTTTACCTTTCTTAAATCAGTGTTTATTTTCATTTGATTTTAATAAAATATCACAGCATAAGTTTAAATAAAGAAAGTAATTTATCACAGTACTTTTAGGATATTATACTGATTACAGGATCTATTTCATCAATGTAGAACTTAGAGTCTTCAATGCAACCAAATCTGTTATTTTCCATTTTCTTTGCCTTTTGGATGAAATTATCAAGTCAGAGACATTGAATCCCAACTATGAATCAAATGTCCCTCTACTTTTTAAAGCTGAGAACAGAGGAGACAGAGAGGAAATATAGATGCCAGGCAAGTATAACTTTACTTTGATCAGGCATCTTCAGAGAAAAGCTAAACAGTTATGTTAGTACTGTCTATTACACTAAATTAATCCAGTAAAGAAATTATGATGATAAATAAAAGAGAAAAATGTTATGAACAGAATTATTCTACAAAACTTAACAAATAGATATTTCATTGTAAAAGTCTCAACTGTTATTCTACAACTATTTCAACTATTTCAGGATGACAATTTTTTAAAAAGTGAGTTTTTATTAATAAAAGAAATATGGCTTCTGGATATATTCAAAGTTCAGTATAAGTGATTAAATGACTATATATCCATGATCTTAGGATGCCCTCATGCTGTCACTGAATCAATTGCAATGTCTGCATTTCTATTTTAGGAGGAATATTCCAAAGTGATTTTTTTTAAACAACAATTAACTTCAGTGGAATTGTTTTATGTTTTGAATCGTGAACTTTATCGTAATTTTTCACATTTATGTAACTATCTATAATGACATAGAACTTTAATAACCATTCTTTTTATTAAAGTTAAGACATAAGTAAGATATATAAGATTTCTCCTGTAAATATACTGTTATAAAACTTGTAAGAAGCAACTTGATTCTATATTGATTCTGGAACAATAAAATATGAGTTCAAATTATTTTTCCTTTCTTTTCTAGCATATTTCTTTTTTGTTTGGGCTTTTTTCATCTATACACTGGGATGATAATGGTACCTGTCTTAATGACAAATGTTACATAAGTGTATTTTGTTCTATAAAAAATTTAGTATATAGTAATATTCACTTCCTGAGGACTTTGGGTTTTATCTTTAAAAATTAATTCAGTATTCTCTGATTTTTACAAAGTAGTATCACTTTGTTTCTTTGTATTTAATCAAGAGGGCTAAAATTTGTAATGGACATTGATTCTTCAGGTTTATTGAGGAGAGATATATTTGCCTAGATTTTCTTTTTAAGTTGCTACTTTTAAAAAAATTTTTAATTTTCTAGGGAGTGCAGTGCAGCAATAAGTGAATTCATGTTGGGTTTTAAGATATTTTGAAAAGTGATGCTAGCTATATATGCAAGAAATAACCAAATGACTAGAATGAGTTAAGCAATTTAAAAGTTTATCAAAAATAATAAAAATTATGTTTTTTCCTCAAACGATCCCCTCTTCCTTACTGAAAATAAAGTAACATTGAATGGGAGGACTCAAATTACATGAATGTATGATTGGAAAATCTGTGAGAATAGGTAAAATACATAAATAAACTTGATTCTTAAACTCCATTGAAATTTCATTACTTACTGTTTGTACCTTCTAACTAAAATACTACTTTTAAAAGATACGAAATACATATATTTTTTATGTTATAGTTCCATTTTCTATAGTGGTGTCTAGTACACAGCAAACCTTTAGTAAATATTTGTCATACAAATATTTTTGTTTTTGTTACAGTTTGGCTGGGGCTGGGTTCCAACTTGCCACCCTCGGTACAAGATGCCAGTGCCCTGCTCACTGAGCCACAGGCACTATCCCACACAATAAATAAGCCTTTGTTTAAATTTTATTTTTAAATTGGCAGATTAAAAATTTTATATATTTGTGGTGTATAACATGATGTTTTGATATATGTGTACATCTTGGAATTAAATCAGTCTTTGCTCTTAAAGTTTCAATTATTTTTTCTCTAAAAGTGTAGAGGGTGGGTCACACATTCCATTTGTAGTCAGAGCTAATTTCATGTATCTACTTTTAGTTATCTTTATTTTTTTTTTCTTAAGGGTATAGGAAAATAATACTAAAATAAATTCCATATATATGTAAATGGACACAAAAATTTTATGTGTGCAGTTAATTAGATTTATGAACATATAAGATATTGAAAATTGTTATTGAAAAATAGCAAAACACATTTCAGCATTTAACACAATATTCATGGCATTTGGGATACCTAATACCAAAAAACTTATTTCAATGTTAATATTTTGATTTCTTATTAAAAATTATTTAGAATATTACCAAGGACAGGTTTCCATATCTTATTTTTTTTAGAAAAAGAAAACCTAGTAAAATTATTGTAATTATGTAATAATTTGCATGCTAGTACTGTAATTTCAAGTATATATCTTATGTATATGTATATACATATATATATATTTTAAGTGTCAGTTCAACTAATTCATTGCTACATAATCATCATTTGAATTAGGATGTAATGTAAGTTAAAGCTAAATTATTATACAATATAAGTTAATATAAGATTAATTTTAATGCACAGCCATGGCAAACTATCCAAAAACTAAGGACAAAATGCATGTTTTAGTTACATTTTTATTTACCTTAAATGGAAGCAAAGTGTCTTTTTGTCTCAGAACTTTGAGAACCAGATCAACAATAGGGTATTATTAATCAACCATACAAATACATGAACATTTATTATACTTTTTTGAAGATTTAAAAACAATATCAAATTGTTAGAATTTAAAAATAAATAAATATATCTTCTGGGTCATCTTAAATACAATATCTCATCATCTTGAGGAAAATATTCTAAAATGTAAGATGAATTTTAATTGGTCACAGTAGACTTTGATGATCACTTAGTGAGTTCCTGGCAACGTAGGTATGTGATATTTAGTGTGTGTGCCACGTACATGGCTATTAATGTTTTTTATTCCCACTACAAAACGTTAGCACTGCCTTGGGCAGGATGACGTATGTCTGTAATGGCCAATGGTTATCTTCAGGGAGAGTGAGAAATCAAGAACTCGGCGTTTACCATGGCGTTTTGCATGTTGATCATTTATCAGGGTAGTAACTAGACAAGCCATAGTGAAAGGCAGTCCTCTTTTAGGGGCAATATGCGGCTCCCATATTCTCCACCGAGGCCGCTCTGTGCCTTTTTCAACTCATGACTTGTTCTTATAATGAGCAGGTCTCTGGCTTGGAGAACCCTGATGTACTCTGGCCAAGCTCTGTCTTCACCAGGACCCGGTACCTTGACAAAAATCTGCATGTCAGAGTAGAAATTATGCCACAGAAGATATGGGCTGGCTCCAAAACTTCAGAACTCTGGTATGACTCCACATGGAAGCATCTCATAGATGCCACAAAACAGCCTTAATCCATTAATGATCAAAAGAACTCCTAAATCTGTCAGATGCCTCACATTTCTGTGGAGTTTTGGTGCAGCCTACGCTACAGAGCTCTCACTGTGGAACCCACTCAAACCCGTGGGGCTTCCAAATAATGCATGCCATGTATCAGGGCATTAGTCCCAAGTGCAGGTTATGCACCTTTAATGTTTAGAAAGGTGAGAAAGAGGTCCAGCGGTGTAAAGTGAACGATTATGCATTGCAGCCCTATCAAGCTGTGGATGTGACATTTTGTTGAATGATGCAGCAAGAACTGTATGGAGATGGTCTGATTCATGCCATCTTTATTCTTCATTTTTTATTTTTAACAGTCACACTATTTTTTGTTGTTGCACTTATCCAGAAATTTTATTCACTGAAGGGCAATTATGTGAACAAAATGACTTTAGTCAACTGTTGGTGCACTATGTTTTTGTATCATATATTATTTTTTAGCATGTTTTTACCACAATTTAGTAATGTAAGTCCCACTAAAATTCTTGCAGTTTGCTACTACACATAAAGATACAAATCTTCCTTATACTGTTGAGTTACAGGGACCCATTAGAGCCTAATAAATGACCTTCATCATTCCCGAAGTAGTTTATTTTCTTTGTTGTTTATTCCTAATTTATTTACCTATTTTTAATTGACAAATACAAATTTATATATTTTTAAAACTTTTTTTGTTTTAAGATGACATTCATGTAACATAAATTTAACAATTTGAAAGTGTAGAATTCATTGCCATTTAATGCCTTCATTCTGTTGTGCAAACATCATCCCTATATAGTTCTAAAACCCTTCCTATATAGTTCTAAAACCTTTTCATTAACTCAGAATAATATCCCACATCCATTAAACCAATGATCCACAGCATTTTAGGCACCAGGGACTGTTTTCATGAATGACAATTTTTCCTCGGATGTGAGAGGGTGGCGGTTTTGGTATAAGTCCACAAGCAATTGATTTTTTATGTTCTCCATGTGGTCAAACCTCTCTGCTAATAATAATCTGTATTTGCAGCCACTCCCTAGCACTGATCCTCAGCTGTACCTCAGATCATCAGGCCTTGGGTTCTCACAAAAAGCACATAACCTGATCTGTCACACATGCAGTTTATAGTGGGCTTGGTGCTCTTTTGAGACTCTACTGCTGCTGCTCATCTGACAGGAGGTGGATCTCAGCCAGATGCGACAATGGGGAGAAGCTATAAATACAGATGAAGCTTTGCTGACTTGCTGGCTGCTCACCTCGTGCAGGGTGACCCAGTTCCTAAACAGGCCACCAACTGGTACCAGTTTAGTTTCCTGTCCCCGGATTGAGGACTCTGGCCCTAAGCAGTCATTCCCCACTCTTTCCTCGCTCCACTCATGGAAACCGTCTGACTGTTTTCATCTCTACAGATTTATCTATTCAGGATATTTCATATTAATGAAATCACACAACATATAATATTTTGTAACTGTCTTCTGTCATTTAGCAAATTGTTTTTGAATTTCATTCACCCGTTGGGCACATTAGCAGTTTATTATTTTTTATAGCTGAATAAAGTTCCATTGTAAGTGTATACCACATTTTATTTTCCATTCATCAGGTGATAGGTGTTTGGAGTGTCTTGCCTCTCTGGCTGTTAAGAATAGTGCTGATATCAACATTTACAAGTGTGTGTCTGAGCACCCGCTTTTCAACTCTTTCAGGAATACGTTTGCAAGTGTAATTGCTGGGTCACAGCTGAATTCCAAGTTTAACTTTTTAAGGAACCACCAAACCTCTTCGTATGACGGTTATCCCATTTTACATTACCACCAACAAAGTAGGAGGGTTTTAAATCTTTCATATTCCCTTTGACATTGGTTAATGATCATTGTTTTTATTACAGAAATCCTCATGATTGTGAAGCGGCATCACACTGTGGTTTTAACCATCTATTTATTTTTGTGCAACACAGTCCTCTGGAAAAGGGTGATGGCTCCGCAGTGAAAAGAAACCTGCACAGTGAATGACCTTGATAAAAGTGATCTTCAAGTGAGAAATAAACATGCTTCCAAAAGTGAATCATCAGAAAATATGAAAAGTAACTTTATCTTGTCGTTGAGTAATTTTGATATTTATTAGTAAATATAAATTATCATATTTGTAGGATTTTCGATTTTTACTTGCTTTTACAGATTTTTTTTTACATACTATTTCACAATAGCTCAAAATATTTGAGTCATTACAACTCCTAGTTTTTTTCCAAGGTGAATGTGTGTATTTTGGGGAAGTGATATATATAGGAAATACTCACAAGGCAATGCGGGCGAATTCTTGCATGCTAGAATTCCCTTTGTTGCCATTGTGTCACTGTAGTTAAATGGTCCAAATTTTACTATTAGCTGAAATAAAATTATTGAGGAAAGTAAGTGTTAAAATGAAAAAAAGAATGTTTAGTCTCCTTACCTTGCCATCTAAAAAACAGCACCAGCAGAGAACACAGCTGTTCCATTGTACTTCCTGTAGCTATCGTTCTCAAGTCTTCTTTTTAAATCTATTAAAACTATTTTGTGTGAATGAAATTTTAAATGTAATGAAAAATGAATCTGATGTGTATATTTTTTCCCTGAAGATAGAGATGCCTATATTCGATTTTTCACATTAATATTCAGTAATTGAAATCGTAACATTAACACAAATGTGATAATTTACTTTCTTTTAAAATTCCCAAGAAATATCAATTATGCTGTCAACTTTCTAATGAGATATTTTCTAATGTTAATTGGCTGATTACAGGTAGAAAAGCAGTATTAAAGTGAGCTAATGCCTTTAGACCGTTAATGTATTCTTAGAGTGATTTTTAAATGTGGTTGTACATTTTAACTCTACCTACATTTTTAGCATCCGGGTGTCTTTCCATACAGTATCAACAAAAACTCCAGGCCAGAATATAGACAGACAATCTGAATTCAAATCATCATTGCTTCCAGATGGATGACCCTGGGCCATTTAGCTAACCTTTCTGGAGTTCAATTACTTCACATATAATGTGATTACTACCTCATAAAACGATGAGACTTAAATGCATCAATTCATGTACAATTCTTGGAACTGTGCTGGGCATATAATAAACTCTCAGTAATATTAATAAAGAATTTTAAGATGTGAAGAATTTGACAGTCTTTATTGTCTTTTTGATAATCAACATAGAAATTTCTCAACGAACATGATCTGATGCTGCCCATCA
>NW_003852431.1:1864446-1865258 GCF_000181295.1 Otolemur garnettii
CTCTCAAAATAGTAAATCAAATTTGATTTGATCTATGCCATTCTACTCCTGGTGGCAGTTACAGCCACACAGACTTTTTGTGCACTAAACTTGCTAGTTTCTTAATGATTTCAGATATTTACATGTATGGGATCTCTCTTCTATTAAAGAAAAAATAAAATCTTTTTTTTAATGTCTGGTCATTTGTGTCCCAATTCAAAAGTCACTTCCTAAAATATACATATATATCACATAAAATATATATATATATCGTATATATATATATGATCAGTGATAACCCTCTAAAAACAGCCATTCCTAACAGTCTCTACTTTGCTTTTCTTTAAAGTAGTCATTTTTGATATTTGCATTTGCTCAGTTTGATCTTTGTTTAGTTTATTGTCTGTTTTTTTCTACCAAACTATACCTCATGAGAAGAAGAACTGCTGACTTCTTATTACATTTTTGCTAGTACCTAAAAGAGTGATTGGCACATGTGAGCTGAAGAATAATTGTTTCGAGAATAAAACACTTTCCAACTTTAAAACAACTCTAGTACTCTATGACAATGTCTGCAAGCAGAAAAAAATTTTAACTAACCTTTCATCACAAAAAGTAACATCCTTAATCAGTAGAATTTTGTTAATGACAACAAAAATTGACATTTCACAACAATTCAGATAAAAAGAAATGCAAATGGATTCAAGCATAATAATATGCCTGTCTTACCATGAAAAAAAGGTAAATGAAAACTTTATGACATATAATTTCCTACTTACTGGCATAACCAAATGCCAACATACACTTTTGGTGCACTGTGAGGAACTACATCA
>NW_003852431.1:1866380-1875172 GCF_000181295.1 Otolemur garnettii
ATAAAATCACGTGAATAAACAATTGTAAAGTTTTGTAACATGTAGTACAGAGATTACTGACTCCAATATTTTATAATTTTACAATTGAATGTAAAGGTAATAGGGTACATATACACAGTGGAATACTAGTCAACCGTAAAAGAAAGAACTTGTCATAACTTGGAATAATCTGAAAGACATTCTGTTGAGTGAAATAAGCCATACTAAAAATATAAATATTAGATGATCATCTGACATCGAATCTAAGAAGTTGTTGAACTTATAATAAGAAAATTAGAATGATGGTTACCAGAGGCTGGAGCAGTTGGGAGAGGGGGAGTTTGGTGAGATGTTGATCAACAGGTATAAAATTTCAGTTACCTTGAAGAGCTATGTTCAAGTCATCTATTTCACAGTAGTCTGGAAAATTTGAGAGTAGGGAGGACCAGTTGAAATACCCCAATTAATTGTTCATTAGTAATCCATTATTACAAAGTACTATCATAAGCCTTATAGGTCTTCCCAGTAAGGTAATCATGATCAAGTAAGATAGCATGGCATTTATATAAAGCTATAATGAAAGAAAACATAACTCCCTTAGAGAGTGTCAATATGTTATATTAGAGTGATGATTTTATATTTCTCTCTTTAAGAAAAATCCAATTACATTATATAAAGAAAGTGAGGTTTCAGTGGAGGATGAAGACTGTTTCAGATGTCTGCAGGCATTTATATAAATGAGAAGATATTCTGTCAAGAGGAATGACTAAGGGCTTAGGGACAGGAATATCCCATTATGTTCCTTTGATACAGGTTAGGATATGATGAGGATGGAGGTTAGGTTACTACAATAAGAAAGTGGACTTAGGTCAGATTGTTTAAAACCTTTAACGCTACCAAGAAAGATGTCACTTCATAAAAGAATGAGGACTTATTTTAGTTTTATAGTAGGGAAATATAATTCATTAACGTATTCCACAAAATAAAAAAGAAGTCTCTAGTCAATAGTAGACATTGGGATTTAGGAGTATATTACACAATTTATGTGACAACTAAATAAAAATCTAAAAAGGAGGTAACGTTGAATGCTAATTGGCAACTTCTTTTTGTATATACATAGCCAATCTCTTTTAATTTTCACAAGAGTATTACTAGTAATTACAGTATTCTCACTTTATAGGTAAAGTATCAGCACACAATGTCTGATTTAAGGTCATTCTTTCACTGGATATAGCTCCTAGCAAAAGATTGAGCACTAGAAAGGTCCTAGGGCATGGCCATCTCTGCCCATCGAGAAGTCCTCTAAGTGAGTCTTCTATGCTCACTTAGATGCCATGGAGTTGCCTAAGATTGTACCAGATCTGCATTGATAAGAGGTCATCCCTGCTCAATTCTTTTTTATTCCCCTTCCTTTCTTTCATATATGTTATGACCGTCAAAGACCTGTTGCTCTAATGATTCTCAGAGTACTGGTTTACTGAAGAAAGGGAACTGGCACAAGCACTGAAATCAGATTTGTAGAAAAGATAATAATTTGAAAGAAATTATTGGATATATTTACAACAGTACTAGTTCCTCTTAAACCCTTTGATTCCTTTGGCCATATATAATAGTTTGAACCGCTGCATTCACAGAAGAGTAATCCATTATGCAGTATGTGTTTTAATATTTTATAAAACGAGAGCCTTCTGGGTGATAGATTCATGATTTTTCAGAGGCATGATTTTTCACAGTGTGTAGGCAATGTGTCAATGTGTAAGGCTCTACATGTTGTTGAATCTCAGCAGAAGAACAATATAAATCTGTAACAATTGTTGTCACACAGAGGCTGGCTAGATTTCCTAGAATCCGTGCAACAATGAAGAGTTAAGATGGGTTATTGCTGCGCTATAATTGGATACTCAGGTATATTGCACAGGGCTGGTTTGATCAAGAAAAGCGGATAATGGTTGAGTTGAAAAAAAATCATATATTCCTGTGTCCAATAAGAGATAAATAGATAAAGTCAGCCAGTAACTGTCTTGATGTGGTAATGATGATCATTTTGACTCTGAGCATATTTTGAGAAAACCCACAGAAAACACATCCTGAACTTCCAATTCATCTATCATCCAGACTTATTTTTCTAATTTATAAAACTGCCAGTCATTTCATCCCTGATGGAACATAAATTGTGATTATGACCTTGAAATCTCTCTTTTTTTTTCCCCTAGAAATAGGAATAAGCCCCACAGCTCAAACTGTCAGTTGTGAATTTGTCTCCTGAATAGTCTTTCAAAGTGATCTCTGGATGGGCCTGTGTTACAGTAGTAGTTTGCTCACGGGTTTTGCCACCTTATCATGTGCAGACTTTCAAGAAGAAATACGTACATTTGTATGAGTGCTCAGTTGCTAATTGAGAACTTCCTATTGCTTCAGGTGTGGGTTGATGTTTGGGCAGTGTAACAAAATAAGGATCCCAAAGAAGTGACACTACTGAACATAAGCCCATTTTTATGTATGTTTTCTTTTTTCTGGCTTGCTTATGGCCGTATGTGCATACACTTTATTTGGCCCCGTAACTTGCTTGGCATAAATGACTTTATAACTAGTTGGAAACATGTGTTGCAAGTGGTGGTATAAACTCGAGTTTTCTAATGGATAAATTTTGAAATTAGATTTAGGATCAAATTATAGATTCACAGACACATCAGCCAGGGTATGCTGCTTAATTGTTTTCTAATGCAATTTCTTTGACTTTAAAAAAGGTATATGAATAACATTTATCTGGCAGAGATGATGTATTTATTATGCAGTGCAAGACATAAAATGTAATGCTTCCAGCAGGAATTGAGCACTGAGTGTACAGCCAGTGGGCATTAGCTCTTATTAAGAAGCCTGAGACGTAGATGTGTAAAATGCACAAGTTTAAATACCGCATGCATTTTTATAGAACCTTGATTAAATAATCAGTGTCAATGGAAACAAATAGAATATACCTAGAATAGAAGAATAATGAAATACTAATTCAGTATTTATTAAAATTCATGGATAAGTTTGATGAAATAACCAATAAATTAAAGGTTACCAATAATGACAACAAAAAGCCCGAAATAGAAAAATGTTTGGTACTGAATATATTATAAACACTACATTGACTAGCAATCAAATGCATGCAAACTGAAACCAAAAGGATAAAATTTTATTTTCACTAATTTAGGAAATGTTTCACGTCTTGGCAATATTTGCAATGACAATGAAAGTGTTAAGCAATGAGAACACTTTTTGCACTTTGAAGGAAGTATAAACTGGTGCAACCAGTTTGAAGAACAGTTTGGTAGGATCCCCTAATGAAAGTCTGTGTATGTCATAAGACAATGGTTTTCATCCCTACACAAATACCCCAAAGGAATTCTTTCATCCCTCTACAGGAATACATGTAGAAAGTGATTGCATAATTATTGTTTATAAAAGAAAAAAAATGAAAAATGAAAAATATGTTAGCAAAATATTACCCTTGAAGGTATATACAAATATAAAACATAAAGGGCATGTTTGGTATTATTAAAAAATGCAAGATGTAATTAAATGGGGAATAGGCACCAAAGGTGGAGATGCAAATGAAGAGTGATACTCACAGAAAGTGTCAGCTGTAATGTCATAATTTTATGTTTTTCCCCTGAGTGTTGGGAACATAGTCGTTTAATATATTATTAACAATCAAATGTAGTCTTTCATTCTGCACAATATTTTATTTATTTCCCCATGAATTTATTTATTTATTTATTTATTTATTTATTCAGATGGGTGCAAATAATTAGGTTACAATGTTTGCATTCATTATGGTAATGTCCCTGCTGTAGTTGTGCCCCTCACCCAGGAAATAAAGCATAAACGCTTACATTGTGTCCTAGGTAAGCACACCAACCTGCCTCACTCCTCTTCTCTCTTTCTCTCCCTTTTTCCCCCAAATTGAGTTAAATTGAGTTTGTGGGTGTGTGGGTGTGTATTTGTTCATTTCCTAGCTTCATACCAGTATGGAATACATTGGATACTTGCTTCTTCATTCTTGTGATACTTTACTAAAGAGAATGTTGTCCAACTCTATTCAGGTTAATACAAAAGATATAAAGTCTCCATCTTTTTATGCATGAATTATATTCCATGGTGTACATATACCACAGCCCATTAATCTATTCATGAGTTCATGGGCACTTGGGTTGATTCTACAACTTGTTAATTGTAAATTGAGCTTCAGTAAACAATCTAATGCAAATGTCCTCATGATAAAATAATTTTTTTTTCTTTTGGGAAGATACCTCTTAATGGGATTAGGAAATCAGATATATAAGTGATCTTTCCGGTCACCCTCCCACCACCCAGCCACCCTTTTCCCCTCCCCTTCCCCACCCCCTCCCCATATTCTTGGGCTAGAATTAAGTTGTATCTTTCATTTGAGAGCTATAAATTAGTTTCATAAAAGGGCTGTGTACATTGGATACTTTTTCTTCCATTCCTGTGATACTTTGCTAAGAAGAACATTTTCCAGTTCCATCCATGTAAACATGAAGGAGGTAAAGTCTCCGTTTTTCTTTAGGGCTACATAGTATTCCATGGTGTGCATATACCACAATTTATTAGGAAATCAAAGGAAAGGCTTACTTTTAGCTCTTTGAAGATTCTCCATCCTTCTTTCCAAAAACACTATGTTAGTTTTGCAGTCCCACCAGCACTGTAAAGTCTTCCCTTCTCTCCACATCCATGCTAGCATCAGCAGCTTTGGGACTTTGGGATGTGGGCTATTCTCACTGTGGTTAGATGATATCTCAGGATGGTAGTGATTTGCATTTTGCTGCTGATCAGGGACAATGAGCATTTTTTGCTGCTGATCAGGGATGATGTTCATGGTTGTTAGCCATTCTCTGCCTTCTTCAAAGAAAGTTATGTTTATGTCTCTTGCCCAGTGATTTATGAACTTGCCTGCTCTTTTTTTGTTGACTGAGTTCTTGTAAACTCTAGTTATCAACCCTTTCTTGTATTTACAACATGCAAATACCTTTTCCCATGTTGAAGGTTGTCCCTTTGCTCTGCCTGCTGTGTCCTTAGCTGTGCAGAAGCTCTTCTGTTTAATTAAGTCCCACTTGTTTATTTTCGTTATTATTGCCATTGCTGGTGTAGTGTTTCTCATAAATCTTTCCTCAGGGTGACGTCATTCAGAGTTTTCCCATGCTTTCTTCTAGGACTTTTCTTATTTCATGTCTTAGATTTAAATATTTGATCCATCATGAATCAATTTTTATAAGTGTTGGAAGGTGTAGTTCCAGTGTCAGTCTGTTACACGTGGTTATCTACTTCTCCCAGCCCCGTTTGTTGAATCAGGACTCCTTTTCCTAGTGTATGCTTTTGTCTGCTTCATCAAAGATCAGATGGTAACAACTTGCTGGTTTTATCTCTAAGTTTTCTATTATGTTCCATAGAACTAGGTCTCTATTATTATGCCGATATCATGCTGTTTTGATCTCTACAGACTTCCCGGTATAACTTGAAGTCTGACAGACTGATGTCTCCACATTTATTTTTATTAGTAAGAATTGCCCTACCTCTATGAGTTTTGTTTTGTTTTTTTCTGGTTCCATACAAAACAAGGTACTATTTTTTCCAGTTCTTCAAAACATGACCTTGGTATTTCAATGGGAATTGCATTAAATCTGTAGATTGCTTTGGGTAGTATAGACATTTTAACAATATTGATTCTTCCCAGCCAAGATCATGGTTATATGTTCTTCCATTTGTTAATGTCTTCTGCTTTTTCTTTTCTCAAGGTTTAATAATTTTCTCTGTAAGAATCCTTAACCTCCTTTGTTAGAAATATTCCCAGTTGCCAGGAGCAGGGTCTTTTAAGACCTGTGGAGCTGGTCGCAATCAACTAAAGAAGAATAAAGTTAGAAGCAGCGAGAGACAAAAAGACAGGATGCAGAATAGAGTTTTCAAAAGTGGGAAACACAGGAGGCCATCAATCATTGGTGGGGTTCCAGTGAATGGCCCCAATTGTTTGTTCCACTCAGCTTTTATTGAAGGCTATTTTCTCATTATCCTAGAGAGCAAACTGAGGCAGGGAACAAAAACATCAGCAGTTTCTCTGAGTAAGCATGTCAGCTCCTATTGTTTCTAAACCATTAAGGGTCTGAGCAGCCTTGAAAAATTGAAAATCTGAACCTAGTTTGGGGGAAGCCACCTGTCTGTGGTCACATGCACAGACTCCTTGGGGGTGGTGGTGGTGATGTTTAATCCTCACTAGTTCACTGTGGAGTAAAATGCCACCAGAGGTAATCTCCTCTGAAGAATCAGTGGGACAGAAGAATTTTCCTATGATCTCTACCCAGAATTGTCTTCCTCTGCTGATTAAAGGATATAAAGCTCTCAAACCCATATTTCAGGGTGCAAGCTGTTCCCTTGATCTCTACCCTGACCAAGAACAAACCTCCACAGTGGGTATTTGCTCTGGCTGTTGACTGGCAAGAGAGATCCTGGTTAATTGTTCTACTCAGGCATTGCACATGGCTTCACCTGCAGCTATTGTTTTTTTCAGAGGGTTCACAGTCCCAGCAGGGGTGTTTGCAAGCTGTGTCCCCTACAGACTAGGCTTCTAGGAAAAGCAGGAAACTGTTCAGATAGGAATTAAGCAGCTGGTTTAGCTGACCAATTTTTATTCTGCCTTACTCATCTTATTTCTCTGTTTTTCCATTTTTCTGGGGGTGTTTTTCTTTGCAAAGTATGGGGTTTTCGGTCTTCATTCTTCCTGCACACAACTATTTCATTTTCTTTGAAGGTACTGTAATGGGTATTCTGTCCTTGATTTGGTTCTTGGCTTGATTGTTATTGATGTATACAATACCCACTGATTTGTGGACATTCTGTCCTTGATTTGGTTCTTGGCTTGATTGTTATTGATGTATACAATACACACTGATTTGTGGACATTGATTTTATACCCCATGGAGTTACTGTATTTTTTAATCATTTCCAGAAGTCTTGTGGCTGAGTCTTTGGGTTTTCTAAGTACAAGATGATATGATAAGCAAAGAATGAGAATTGACCTCTTCTCCTTCATTCCTCCCCATGAGTGCCCTTAATATTCTTTTCTTGCCTGATTGCATTGGCTAGAACTTCCAGCACTGTGATTAATAGTAGGGGCTGCACAACATTGTATTGAGACTAAAAGGAAAAGAAATGTATAAGGAATGTAAAACATAACTTATAAATATTTAGAAGCTAAAAAATATTTAAAAGTTTAGATGAGAGCCAAGCGTGGTGGCTCACCCCTGTAATTCTAGCTCTATGGGAGCCTTATGCAAGTGGATTGCTTGAGCTCAGTTCAACATGCTTAATCCCAAGAGTTTGAAGTTGCTGTAAGCTATGATGCTACAGAGCTCTACTGAGGGTGAAAAAGTAAGACTCTGACTCAAAAAAAAGAAAGAAAGTTAACAAGAGAAAGAAAGAAATGGAAAATTTGCTGCATAATAATTCACTATGATTGTTATGCATGATATGTATCATAGCTAAATTTGAAATTAAAAGTTTTTTTTCAATTCCCTTCCCCCTTTTTTAAGCTCTTAGAAAGAAAAAAAAAGATGGTGTATGCTACTATCAAAAGGAAAGCTATTTTTGTAATCACCAAATACAAATTACAAATGGATTATCATTCAATATCTTATTTAATAATCTTTCATGAAGATCCCATTTCTGTTTATGAAAAAAAAAAAATTCCACTTCATTTAAGAACTTCAACTCCCTCAGATTATTTCGCTGTTTATTGAAAAGCATAATTTACTTTGAAAAATTTCACAATCTCATTGTAAATATATTTAAAAAGTATATAATTTGAGTATTGAGGTTACATATTAGATGTATATCTTTTCAATAGTTTTTGAGATCATTTACCACCATAAATAATCAAAACTCTTGATACTGCTGAATGTTGGGTGACTTTAATTTTCAGCCAGCAGTTAAATTATCAGTAAGTGATTTAGAAGAAAACTTAGCTATAGAGTACTGAAATTTCAGTTATCTGTTTTGGAAAAAAAATGAGACTATTTACTTTTTTCCACTTGTCAACACACATGGAGAATTTTAACTAATAAGTGACAAATATAAGGCAAAGAAATATCTCATAAAAGGTCAGTTAAATTACAACTTTACATTCTCTTTGGCACATATTCAAGTAGATTCATTAATGTTTTAAGAGATTATTTACAATCATATAATGATTCCTGTGTTTTATTTATTCCCAATAATGTTTTAATTCTTTAATGCTTTAATATTTATATGAAAAAAATCAAATTTTTAGTCTTTAACCATCTACAAGCATTCGGAGTATATAATGATGCTTAATTTTAAATTTATATATACATGCACACATATTTACTTTTACAATATTTTTACTCTGCCTCTTTATATTTTGAATGTCTATCTCTAATAAAATTTTAGTAATTTTAACAGTAATAGCAGTACGATCAGCATGGGCAAAATTAGTGAGGATTTTGAGAAACAGACCTAAAGCAGAGCATTTTTTATTAGAAATATTTCATAGTACTCAGAACCCCAAATAACATAGTATATTGCAAAGAAATCTTTTCAATTTAAAAATAATCCTATATACTGATCTCTGTGATCACCACACACTCTCAAATCCAAGTTAATATTTGGTAGTTTAATCTCTTCTCCAACGATGTATCTGGTTTGTTTATTAGGGTATTTTGAGAACCTAAAATAGTCATTTTTATAACACAGATGCCAAATAAGTACTAAACGTATTAATTAAAAATAGATCACCT
>NW_003852431.1:1876419-1880991 GCF_000181295.1 Otolemur garnettii
TTAGTAATTAAATAATTCTAATAATGCACCGATGACAAATTAATGTAGCATCTGTTCATCTTTATGACAGCCATTAAGTGACAGCTTAATTATTGGCAAGTTCCATTATTCATTAAATATAATTTCTGAAATATTTTTACAGTAAAGGCTACTGTGAATGAGATGTGCAGGAGAACACATAGAAGTTGCTTTTTTCTTCCCTGTGATACCTAAATGATTTCAGTATGGTCAAAAGCTAATCATTAATTTCTATAAATAGAATTTATTTTGCATTAAGATGGCCCATATAAGCAAAATTTTTATAATGATTTATGTCTGAGCTGGAAGAGATATAGTACTTTTGTGTCTATTTACCTATCTATAAAGGACAAATTTATGTTTTAAGAGAGATTTTATTTATATACGGACTATATGTCATTCGTTGAAAAATGTTTTTTACTTATAATTAATATTTTTTACTTTTTAATTTCAAAGATCTATCAGAGTACAGTATACATATATTTCATTAAAATAAATGCTACAATGGTGAAGAGACAAATAAATATGTATGCTGAAGAATGAACACGGATCATGACAACAGCTGAATCAAGAGAAAAGTACATTAAGAATAACTTCATTTGAGACATACCGAAATATAACGAGTCTCACAAACAAAAAATAATATGGGTTGTTGTTTAGAAAGCATCCTCAATAGTTGGTATTCTCTCGCAGCATACAACAAAACCAAGCGAATAAAAAAATAGAGAAAGCGATAAAAATGAAGGAAACAAATAACAGCCAGATGCAAGAAAACCTTTTTCTCCAAAGTTTTGGAAGTAAAAAGAAGATACAAATAGAAAATACAAATTAAAAAAATATTAATTGCTTATATTTAAGTTGAATGTAGTTATAATTTTGTGTGAACATAGAACATTTCAAATAAAAACAAAACCATGACAATAGCTCCCTGAAGGAAAAGGCAAATACCAAGCTAAATCCTTATTGGTGCAAGATAGTGAATGAATAACTCAATTAATTCAAGATAATTTATGATATGGAATAGCCAATGCAGTATTTTATATGGGCGATATGAAGAATACTACCTTTTTAAGAATTTTATTTTGTAGAATGTAAAAGTTCTAAAATAATAAGCAATTATAATTTTCAAGATATAAGATAATATCTGAACGCAAAATCTATGCAGAAATATAAAGATCAGATCTGTTGTTTTCGTAGCCTCGACTATTTACTCCAATAGCCTTAATAAGAGGTTTTACATATTAAAAAATAAAATAAGGTCTGAGGTTAAGCATGAAGGGAGTTTGTAGAAATGCAAAAATGGCTGAAGTTATGACTCATGGAAACTCAGTATTAGGAAATTAAATAAATATACACCCAAACTTTTCAGAATCAGACTCCAGAAAATCATAGTAGATAGGTTAGTTGAGAACATCCTTAAAAGGACAAAAGAACTGAGTTTTTATGTGAACCATGGTTCAGAATCATCATGCTAAAGATAGAAGAGGTATATAATAAACCAGATACTTGATTAACATTGCCAGATACTTGAATAACTTTGTTCCTGATCAGTAGTGATGAAATAAGTAGAAAACACTTAAAAATATTAAAGAGTTAAATCTAATGTATAGGTCGCTATAAATGAAAAATGGAACAGATGTACAAAATGACTGTTGGAGTATAGATCAGGCAATTAAAAATCTTTAAGATTATCTTAATGTATTTTATGTGAAAAAAGAACTGAAGTGGGCTCATTAATTGGAGGTTGCACGCTGCTTCAACCCACTCTGACCCCAGGATCCACTTCCACCTGCCACAATTAGCTGCATAAACAGCTGAAAACCATTACCTGAATTTTAATTGATAGAAAGCTGCAGGCTTCAAGAGAACAGAGATAGACGTGGAGTTAAATAACATGCTAGTTCTGTGGATTACCCTCAGAGAGTAAAGCCATGTAAACATCGTATTATTTAGCTGTGAATCAGGGACCTTCATAGTTAGTCTACAAATATTTTTATATGCTTTTTATTTTGCTTAAAAGAGAATGGAGATGAAAGAGTGTATTCATAGCATTCTGATGATATTTTTTCTCTTAAAATAGAGTCTCCATCTACCAGTATTTCACCTATGAATTAATTGTTAGTTTAAATGTAATTATCAAAACTGGGAGAAAGCTTGGTGCCATAATTTTGACAATTCCTGCATGGATTACCTAGAACTGTCCAAGAGAACTTTCTATGATGATAAAAATAATCTGTTTCTATACTGTCCAATAAAGCAAGCTTTAGCTATACATGGTTACTGTAAATAAGTAATCCAATTTGTACTATAATTAGCTTTACTGATTAAAGTTTAAATTTAAGTGGCCACATTGGTGACTACCACATTAGCCAGTGCAAATCCTGAAGTTTCCATTTGAATATACTGGTAGGCATGCTTTGTGGCATCAGTTCAATGTATGATGTTAAGATGTACCCCGGGTCTTCAATTTTACTAATTAAAAAGTACATTGTATCAGACTTAATCTCGCCTCTAGGAGAACTACAAAACTAGATATATACAAGAAGGAACTGTTAAAAGCCATGATGAACAACTGGGGCCGGCAGCTTACAGGTGGAAAGTACCTGAAAGTTTCTGCAAAGCCAAGAACACAATCAAACTATAGAATAGGAGAAAAAATTGCATATTATACGTTTGAGAAAGGGCTGATAACCAGAATCTACAGAGAATTCAAGCAAAAAAGCATGAAAAAAAAATTAAAAAGTGCAGTAAAGACATGACCAGAAACTTTCAAATGAAGATAGACTAATGGTGAACAAACACATGAGAAAAAATTGCTCAAAGTCTCTAATCACAAGGGAAACACAAATGACAACGACAGTGAGAGACCACCTGACTCCGGTGAAAATGGGTCCCATCAAAAAGTCCTGAAACAACAGACACTGGCATGCAGGAGAGAGAATGGACTCCACACTGTCGATGGCACACAACAGTAGTAGCACAAACACTATGTTAAGTAATTTTGGAGATACCTCAGAGGACTACAGGGAGCCCCACTAGTTGATGCAGCAGCCCTGCTATTGGATATTTATCCAAGGGAGAAAAGTTATTTTAACAAAAAAAATACATGTACTCTGCACAATTCACACTCACAAAGATGGAGAATCATCCAAAGTGCTCATCAGTACAGGAGTGCATTAATAACATGTGATATAAGTATACCAAGGAATACTACTCAGCCGTAAGAAAGAACTGATACCTTTTGTAACAACTTTTATAGAACTGGAGACCATTCTTCTAACTGGAGTATCTCAAGAATGGAAAAACAAACACCCCATGTATTTATTAGTAAACTGGAGCTAATCAATCAATATCTTTGTGCACATTAGGAGAAAAATTCAATGAGCGTCAAGTGAGAAGGGGAAGGGGACGGATAAATTCTCATCAAACAGGCACAACGCGCACTGTCTGGGTGACGTGCACACTTATAAGTTTGAATAAATCTGTACAAAAGCAAATTATGTAACCTAAATGTAAGTCTTCCCTCCCCCCCTCCTTATTCTGAAATTTAATAAGAACAAATATTACAAAATCAAATTTCAGGAGTTCCGCATTTGTAACAGCTGCAAGTCCTGAAATCAACTGAGGGAATCAGGTTCATATCTATTCATTAAAACTTTTCATTTTCCTTTTTGTTCACTCAAAATTTTATAATTAAAAACATAATAAGTATTAAAAAAATAAAAACCATTTTGAGGTATTATCAAACTCCAGTGAGGTTAGCCCACATCACAAAATCCCAAAACTACCGATGTTGGTGTGGATGCAGAGAGAAGGGAACACTTCTAAACTGCTTGTGGGAATGCAAGCTTAACGGACCTTTTTGGAAAGAAGTTTGGAGAACACTCAAGGAACTAAAAGTAGACCTACCATTTGATCCTGCAATTCCTCTACAGATGATCAAAAATTATTTTACAATAAAGACATTTACACCAGAATGTTCATGGCAGCCCAATTTATAATAGCCAATACATGGAAATAACCCAAGTGCTCATGGACCCATAATAGATTAACAAATTGTGGTATATGTACACCATGGAATACTATGCAGCTATAAAGAAGGATGGAGATTTCATATCTTTTATGTTTACCTGGATGGAGCTGGAACATATTCTTATTAGTAAAGTATCTGAAGAATGGAAAAAAAAGCAAAAAAGTATCCAATGTATTCAATACTACTATGAAATCAATATATAATCACCTATGCACTCATATGAATGGCAAAACATAACTATAGTCCCTATAGTCCAGAAAGTAGAACAGAAAAGGAGAGAGAAGGGAGGGGAGGGGGGAGTATAAGAGGAGAGAGGGCATTTGGGGGGACCTCACCTAATTTGCATGATGGAATGGTACATTTAAAGACTATTAAGAAATGAGTATAATTGTGATGGATGTGTTACTTAGTTCAATGTAAGCATTTCACATTGTATATTGAAGCAGTACCCTGAACCCCATAAATGCATCAATGTACAAAGTTATGATTTAATAATAATAATAATAATAAATAAAACAAAG
>NW_003852431.1:1881300-1893977 GCF_000181295.1 Otolemur garnettii
GTAAAGAAATTTAGAAGAAGCAGAAGAGAACAACAAGAAGTTTGTATGGCTCTCTGTTAGCTGGGGATATCAAATAAGGGGTTCAGGTTGCTATGGAGACTGAAATTTGAAGAGGATAAACCATCTTAGAAAAGATATCCTGAAATATTGCATGTTATTTCCTTTCAAGGCTTTTGCCAAAACGCAAGAAGAATATCAACAATGTGAGCCTCCCACAAAGCAACTGATCATGCTAAGAAAAGATTCATGAGGCCCATGACGAAAGTGCTTACAAATATATAGTTTATTGTGAAACAGTAACGCAATACAGCAACGCCATTGCATGAAAGGTCCAGGAAACAGCCAAAGACTGCTTTCAAAATAAGCATTTCCTAAGAAGCTAGGTGCAGCACCATCATTCTCTCTTTGTAAGGACCATCCAGAGTTTTCTCTTCTGAATGAAAAATTGTTGATATTTATAGAGCACCTCAGAATCAAGGAGCCCTGAATGGAGCCTTATCCACAATTTCTACCCCCTTTATAAATACCTTCCTTACTGTATGACTTTAGGTGACAGAACCCTAAGTGAGTTCTCACTGAAAGCAGGTGTAAGTCAAAAATCACATGGTTTTCTGTAAACAAGACAGATAAGCTAGTAAATATCACCCCAAATTTCCTCAGATCCCTGTTCACACTATTAATCAGCATACATTACATATTACCAGGGTCAATGGCACACAGATAGAATGTATCTTTTAATTAATTATACAACACACTGGAAAACTAAGAAGATTACCTAAGATTTCAGTAGTTTTGAAATTAGGATGAGCCCCTGCTGAGACAACAAAACGTAAAAAGGTAAATGAAGATCAGGGATCCTCAAGATACAGGAACAAAACGAGTTGAGTCCTATAATCCCCCAAGCTCACTACCTTGAGAGAAATTCCGGGTGCTAATAGGGAAGAGAACACCAGGAGAGCTCAGTGTCCACCCTGACTAGAGAAGATGAAGCTGGGAGTCGGGCTAGGACACGGGAGCAGCTGGAGCTCACCAGACACAGGATGGAGAAGAGAGAGGTTTACACAGGGAAATCCCACCTCATTCACGAGGTCTCCCTTTGTTATTCATTAGAGTGCTGTTTGTAACACAGATGTGGAAAACTACCCACAGCTCATGTAAGAACCACCCAAATGGTTCTCAAGCATCCAGACGGGTTTGATAAAATGCCTTTTCCTAGAATCCAGACAACACAACCTCATGATTCATACATGCAAGAAGCACAACAAACTCCAAGATTAACAAACATGAAGAATTCTACACCAAGGTACAGCATAATCAAATTGCTCAAAACCAGCAATAAAGATAAAAGTCTTAAAATTACCCAAGTAAACTTATTACGTAAAGAACAGTAAATGTAAAGACAGCCTTGCAAATAGGGCTCCTTAAACTAATTCAATGTCTGTTGATGCTTCTGTCTGAGAATACATAGTGGCAATTTATATTTTTAATTCTCTATCAAATTAATGTCAGAAGGAATTTCTTTTGTCAGGAATGGCTGAATGTGGAAAAATGCATTCCTGATAATCATTTTTAAGATGCAAGGATATGAGGTGAGTAATTTTTTGGTTGGATCTTCTGATTTAAAAAAAAAAAAAAAAAAGAAGGACAGCTTCCCCACTGAAGCATCACTTGGCGTTTGGGCTCCTGGCTTCCTGACTTGGCTGAGTTATTAGCTTGGAAATAAAATCTTTAAAAATCAACATGCCAGGACCACCAGGGCCTTGTGATTGTCTACTTTTCAAGTCTCTCTTAGGAGTGGTAAAAGCTCACAAGACTTTGTCATTTTAGTACAAAAGTAGGTGTTGATTCTAATCATGACACCTCTGAAGAGTAAAGTGATGTCCAGCACAAGCTAGGAGGAGGCGCTGCTGAAGAACTGGCACCATTACGACAATGGGCAAGCTAAGACTCAGAGAAATAACCCAAACCAGGTGGTGACGCTTAATCAGATAAAGCCTGGAGAATCTAATTATTGCATGAGGACAATTATAAAACTGGCAGTTAAGAAGGCTCCCCCCCACAGAGAGCTATCATGATATTTAACAGAACACGGAGTTCCCAGGGATAAGAGACACAGGCACTCAAAAACCATATTGGTTTATATAAAAAACAAACTGACTGTGAGATGGATGACAGAGAGGCAGTAGCAGATCTACCGGTAAGTTGGCAGGGTTCCCCATCCTACTTCAGACTTGGACCAGTTTTCAATACAGAAACCCCTGACTAAAGAGAAGCCTGGCTGTCTATAGGAAAGGATGCATGGACACTGTAGCGAATATACATAATTATAATTCTGCTATTCTTTCCCCAAAGTGACCAATGAGCATTTACTCAGTTAAACATATGTGAGGAAAGCACAAAAACTTATTGGACACAGTGTCCAAATGCACGGACAATATTGACAGTAACCATTCATAATAATAATCCAACATTATCATGGCTCCCTTGTCAGAGTGAGGGGTACAGGATTATCTTAGTCTGTTTTATGTTACTTAAAATAGAAAACCTGAAAATTGGTAATTTACAAAAAACAGAATTCTTTTTTTTAAATTTTGAAATATGACAGGGGTACAAATCTTTTAGTACACGCATCTATTTTTCTTATGCTTGAATCAAGGTTATAAGTATGCCTGTCATCTAGATGGTGTTTATTATACCACTTAGGTAGTTTTGGGACCATCAATTTCCCCTTCCTCTCTGCTTGATTTCCACTGAGTTTTATCTCATCAGTTAGGTCCAGTTTAATAGCAAGTTCATGTGCTGTTTGGTTTTTAATTCTTTAGATACTTAGGATAACGTACTAAGTGTTTCACTGAGAGCAAACACATCTAAAGCATTGCAAAAGGCCTTGATTCATCCTTCTTCATGGCTGAGTAGTGTTTCCCAGCACTGATATACTACATTTTGTTAATCCAGTCATGGATTGATGTGCACTTGGTTTGATTCCACATCTTTGCAATTGTGAATTGTGCTACAATAAACGTTCGAGTACAGATGGCTTTTTGATAAAATGACTTATTTTCCTTTGAGTAAATTCTCAGTAGTGGGATTGTTGGATCCAATGTGGGTCTACTATTAGTTCTTTGAAAATTCTCCATATTTTTACCCATAGCCTTCTCTCTGTATCCATGCCTAGCCCCTATTGTATTTGAACTTTTAATTTTTATTTATTTGTTTATTCATTTTTGAGACAGGGAGCTCATTTTGTCACCCTCAGTAGAGTGTCATGGTGTCATAGCTCACAGCAACTTCAAACTCTTCAGCTCAAGCGATTCTCTTGCCTCAGCCTCCTGAGTAGCTGGGACTACAGGTACCTGCCACAAAGTTGGCTTATTTTTTGAGATGGGGGTCTTGTTCTTGCTCAGGCTGGTCTTGAACCTGGGACCTCAGGCAATCCACCTGCCGCAGCCTCACAGAATGCTAGGATTACATGCATGAACCACCATGCCCAGCCTGTTTTTGAATTTTTTTAATAAAAGCCATTCTAACTGTGGGAAGGTAATATCTCATTGTTGTTTTAGTTTACATTTCCCTAATAATTAGTGACACTGAGCATTTTTTCTTTGTTTATTGGCTATTTGTGTATTATCTTTTGAAAAGCTTCTGTTCATGTCTTTAATCCACTATTAATTGGGATTGTTTGTCTTCCGTTTCTTATTGATTTGCTTAAGTTCTTTGTAGATTCTGGTTATTAGCCCTTTGCTGATATAGCTTGGAAATATATTCTCTCATTCTGTAGGTTATCCATTTGCCCTATTCATTATGTCCTTAAGTGTGGAAAGCTTTTTAATTTAATCAACTCTCATTGATGAATTTTTGTTTTTGCTGTGATTGCCATTATGGGATGTGAGGGCAACCTGGCTGTGACATCTGTCACCTCATTAACCACCAGGATTGATTCAGATGAACCTGCTGGGTAAGTGGGTGTCCCTTTCCTCCTTACAAATATGTGTGTGTTTCTTCTGAAGCTGCATGCACCCAGTAAAGAGGAAAATCTTCCTAACTAGAAGGGGATTGTTCATTGGCCAGGGTTATTTGAGCAGCTACATGTCATGACCACATAAATGATCACACAAGATATGGATTGACAGTACATGCTGCAAGAGGTGAGGCTAACCATAGGTGCAGGATAGCCCTAAGCACTTCTCCCAGAGACCTTTTTTTGACAAGATACATAATGAGCAGAAAGCTTACTAAGCAAAGGCATGCAGGGGCTGCGTCCTCAGGGAAAGGATTTCATAGGTGCCGAGAGAGTACGTACTCATACTCAAGGAAATGATTTTCAAGGATGGTAAGAGAAATGATCTCCAAAATACTATATGCAATTTTTCTCCACTAATCCTTCAAGGAACTGCCATAAAATGCTAAATGTTTAACATTAGCCTTACTACTACAGGATTGAACTTTGCTCTTCCAGCATTATTGAGTTATTTGGTGGTTTGCCTTCCAAGTCACAAGAGATTTCCAGGCTTGCCAGGAGAATGTCTTGTTCTCAGTAATTCCTCAGAAGAGTTATGATATTGGTGGCTGTTGTAGTAAGTATGATGTTTAATCCTCTATAGTTACATCCTGTACTATAACCTCCAAAGAGCTCTCGAAACTACTTCATATAGTTCTGAAGTCTAGAAAGTCCAAGGTCCCGGGAGCACACCTGATAAGAGCCTTCTTGATAGTCATGTCTCTGTAGAGTTCCTAGGAGGTTCAAGCTATCATGTGGTGAGGGAACTGGGCGAAGCAGCTTGTGTTTTTCTTCTTACAAAACCATTAATCCCACTCCCATGTTAATACATTAACATATGAATTCATTAATCCATCAATGGGTTAATTTATTCATTAGAGCAGAGCCTTCATGATCCAACCACCTCTTAAAATCCTCACTTCTTGTTACTTACACATTGGATAATAAATGTCAACGTGAATTTTGGAGGGCAGAATTATCCAAACCCTTAGCAATAGTCAAGGCCGTAGGGTATGATTCTGGGTCTGGTTCAAAGTTAATGTACCAGATACATGGGCACATTTGATGATAATTTCTTCCTTGACTAAAAATATACTTAATAGAATGGGCATACTTAGGTCTGGCAGAATCACATACTGATTCCTTGGTCTTTTAAATGAGAGCTATCATAGTGGAAAAGACCTAGTGAAACCTATTGAAAATGACTCACTTGTTATAATACAAAAATTTAAAAAATTAATTTCATCTTAGTATGAAGGCAATGATTTCATCCTCCTTATTCTTATGCAAGAGTAGTGATCCTATTAATATCTGCTTTTAATCAATCCCTTTGGCTCCACCATAGACCTACTAGATCCAGGGAGAGGACAGTGGGTTTCCTCACAGGGAACTAGTTCCATTCTCACCTGCAGCTATGATGTCAGGTGTCGTATGCATGGTCAAGGTGATTAACGCGGCCTCCGATGCATGGTGCATTAGCAATTAATTGTATCTTCTATCACTATCAAGCAAGTGGGCCAGTTTATGGTCACAAGAGAAAGAAAATTGCACACTATAAATTAGTTATCCCCCGTCCTAACTACTCGCATATTGTAGTGCAAAGACTCTGGGAAATCTAGACTTCACAAAGACTATTATAATATTCTATTATATCACTGATATCATATTAATGAAGTAGATGTTCAAAGACCTTTTTGTAAAGAAAATGATCTATAGAGGGTACAGATGGTTGTAGATATACTGAAAAAAAAATACAGTCGTCCACATCAGTGGAAATTTTCATGTGTTCAGAGATGCAACAAACATATTCTCTAAAGTAAAGAACAAGTTATACAGTTTTTTTTTTAGCTTCCATATTTAAAAAAGAAGCATAACATGTAGAAAATCTCTTTATGTTTGGGATTTAGCACATTCCACAGTGAGTGATTCTGCCTCCACCAATTTGTAAGTGTGGAAAAGGCCTTCTCGTTTTGGATATGGACTGTAAGAGAAAAAAGCCTTGTCCATGGGTCTTGACTGTGATACTATGTGCTGCTTGGGACAAGATTTTAGCTATGACCTATAACATTACATGAATCTATGATGAGGTAAGATGTCATATGTCATTTATGGCAAACCCCAAGAGGAGAATCACCAAATAGACCTTGAGCATATTAGATCAAAGCCATGCCACCATCCTCAGAGAAAGTTACAGCATTTGTAAAAAGCTCCTGAAATGCCATTGAACTCTAAGCTCAATATATCAAGTGCCCATGATACTAAAGCATCTCCTCAGGAGCTGGATGCTGCCAGGCTCGCCAAGTCAAAAAAAGACCCCAAACAAAAAAGAACCTTTAACACAATCCATCTTTAGGTAAAAGTGGTAAAGTTAGAATGAAGCATTTGCAAAACCAGAAGGACACAACTAAAATTCATGATCTGGTCGTCCAAGAGGCCAGGTCACATAGTTTATAATATAAACTATTTAAGTCGCACATGAACTTTATGAACACTGTGTATGTAGCAACATTCCAACAACACCTGCCTCTCAGTTCACACCTGTGGCTACATGGAGAACTTATTTATGACCGACTGACAAAGGTTTAGTCCATGTGTTGGTTAGCTTAGGATATAAGTGCAAACTGAAAATTGACTTCTTGACAACAAACTCACAAAAAGGTGCTTCTTAAAGTCAGCAGTAAGGGTTAATAGTCTTAATGAGGAGAGCTTTGAGCAGTGCACCTCATTGTATAATTTATTGATAAAGAATGTCTAGAAGACACATGGGTGTACTGGCCATATATATGGGCTCATGAGAATTAGTAAACAGATAGGTGGTTTTTCCAGGAGGTTAGTAAGAATAGATTGAAAATAAGATACAAGGAAGTTTTCAGAAGACCCAAGGGTACGAGCTTATGTATTGTAGAAAAAGAAATTAAAAGGACTTTCTTCACATTCAATATGTCATCATGGTATATAATTTAAAAGTTCTAGTTGAAAGTCTTGTCTACATAAGATATTTCATTTCCTTACTCATTACAAAAATTATCACAAAAAATATTTAAGTAGCCTCCAAATCTAATACAGAAAGCCATTATAATTAGGAAAACCGTACTTTATTAAAATCTGTAATGTGCTAATGTGTTAGATGGAGACAAAATGCGGATACTCCAATGCAAATATGAAAAATAAAATTGTTAGTAGAGGTTTTAATCCCATTACATGTTGAAATTTAATAGAGTAGAATTTCGGCTTTATTGATTTTTTTTCTTATTAGTGGTACCAATAGTGAAGGCTAATGGTATTTTATTTACATTCTATGTCCCATACAGTGTCAAATAAAACATATTATGACAAATATGAAACACAAATGGCCTTAATGTCACAATGAATTTTCTTCTGACAGCTAATATAAAAACACGTAATGCAGGAAAGAAACATTTTGCCACATGGTCTCAGATTAGAATGCATAGGCTAACCATGGAAATGAGGTTGTTCTAAAGGTTAATCAAATGTCTTTTAGAGGCAGTTTATAGAATTTTCCCCTCTCTATATCTTAGGGTATTAAAGCTAGACGTAAACAAAGTTTTCACTGAGACCCTGTCTGCTGCTATATATCATCCTGGAAATTAGGATCAGTTAAGGCTTCATTTTGACAGTTTCTGAACACCTTTGCTGCAATATGAGAAGTGGTTTGGGAATGCCGGTCCCCTGCGCCACCGAGCACCCACAGACTGGCAGACTCAGATACAGCACAGCTCTTAGACACCCTCGGCCTGTCATTGCTGCTATCTTATCTAGTTTAATTTCCTATTTTTCTATTTGTGTAGCACAGTGATATTATCACCAAGAGAAAAATTAAAATATAATAAAGTTATGTTCACTATCTAGCTGAAGTTATCGTGGCCACTCCGATACACATTTGAATACTTTCAATATTTGTCAGTGTTTTCCTAATTACAAATTTGTATCATTCACAATAATTAGGTATGTGTTTCACCAAAAGTGGGAGAGGTAGATAAGTATAGATTCATCTTCAGGTATACTAAGATATTAAAAGTAACCATGCTTAGAAATATATGTTCTATAAAACATTGAAACTGTTTTATATTCTGAATTTTGTGTGTGTGTGCAAATTTATGGGACACATGAAAAAATGTTACATATGCACAATGCATAGTGATCCAGTTAGGGTATATTTTGTTAACATAGTTTTGAAAAAATGGGACCTAAATGTAAATAACAGTGATTAAGTATTCTTAAATGTAATATTTTAATTTTTTTATTTATTCCATCTGTTTGTCACTTAATAAAATCTTTAATGAAATAATGTAATTTTCAAAAAGGAAACTTCCATTTGGGACAACTGGAAAAACAAAAATAACACAATTAGGGCTTTCGCAGTAATAAAATACATAGAAAACGAAATGTTTCCTAAATCATATTTACAAAGTGAGTGATGTTACAATGATGTTACTTAACATGTGAAGGGCTACCATAAGTGTTTTGAGACCCCAATAGGAATTGGGAAAGAACAGAAAATAATATAAACAAATATTTCACATTAAATGAAATTATAATGGATTAAAGGATTTAAATTTGTGTCTCCCTTTCTCAAAGTGTGAAACTATTAATAAAATTAAAAATATGAGGTTATTTTTAACCAATTATCTTGGCATAAATAAGAATTAACAACAACAAATACAAACAGATACAGAAAGCAATTTTGTAGATGAAGAAATACCAATTCTTTCAAAGACTCAAAATAAATAGCCAAATTGTTGCATAGTTTTTACAGGCCAATTTTATCTAAATTAAATATACATATACACTTGACTTAAGAGTTTCATTTTACAGAGGATGCTGCAAAATGTATGTATACACATATTAAGAAAGAAAAAATCTCTATTAAGTGTGTAATACTGTTTCCTTTCCACTTGTGCCCCCAAAATGTTTTGTTATGTCTATTTGAACTGTAAAATATTATTTTTAATTGTAAAGTACAAGAAATAAATGTCAATCAATAAGGGATTGATTAAATATATTTCACATAATGTAGAGACTATTAGTAATTGCCTTATTTTATGTACACATACAAGTAAAGGAAAAATGTACATAAGGAAGTTGGTCAATTATAACACAACTTAGTTTCAGGGATGATAAAGAAATTGTGCTTAAAATCTGTGAAATAATGTACAATGAAAGATTAGTGTGACTGCTACAAGGTAACATGAAATGGTAAAAGAATAGCACAAACAACAAAGTATAAATATTTATTTGTTTTAGTGACAGAGTCTCACTTTGTCACCCTCTGTAGAGTGCTGTAGCCTCACAGCTCACAGCAACCTCCAACTCCTGGCTTAGATGATTCTCTTGCCTCAGCCTCCAGAGTAGCTGGGACTACAGGCTCCTGCCACAATGCCAGGCTATTTTTTTGTTGCAGTTTGGCCAGGGCCAGTTTTGAACCCACCATTCACTGTATATGGGGTCGGTGCCCTACTCACTGAGCCACAGGCACTGCCCGAGAATTTTTTTTCTATCCACTGGCAATTTATGGTTGTTTTTTTTTTTGATAAATGTTTATTAATGTACTTTGATCATTTTTCAGTAAAGTTTTATGATTTATTCTCTTTAAGCAGTTTTATTTTATGTATAATTTGGTTTTTAGTTTTTTATTTGTTGTACGATATGCAAATATTTTATATCAATCTGTAAGTGGTTTTCAGTGATTGGGAACCTTCAGCGTGGATTCTGAATATGACCTTTGACTGAATCCAAATTTTATACAACAGATCCTTTTTATTTAAAGGAATGTAGCACAGAAATATCAAGCTTTTCTTCACCCATTGGGCAGTTTTCAAGACATTTACTAAAAAGCACATCTTCCATATTCTAATCCATGAACATGGGCTATCATTTTATTTCCTCGTGTCTTCAGGATCTTCCATTGATGTTTTATGGTTTATAGCACACCAGTCTTTCACCTCCATAATTAAATTTACTCTTAAGTTTTTTTAATACTCTTATAAATAGAATGTCTTCTTAATTTGCTTTTCCAAATGGCTATTTGTTCATGGATCCTATTTCTTACAGTCCCTTTTCTCCTCTGACTTGATAATCTGTTTTATCCACTTGCACAGAAGTTTTAGTTTTTTTGAATAAGAACTTAACAAAAATATGGAGCAAAGCCCTTTTCTATTATAGTCTAGTAGATACAATCTTGCATCTCAGCAATACATAAATGGTTATGGAAATCTGAGGCTGTGCTGTGGTGATGTGGTGGAGGACAGCACTTCAAGGAATACTTTCTGCAGGGTCATTAATACAGATCACTAAAGTACTAGTGAGAGAATTTACTTGTTAAATGCAAATGCTCAACATAATGTATAGATATTTTTTCAATTATTTTGTGCTGTTCTCAAAAATCTATCGATCTTTTTTTCCACTTCCTTCACCCTAGTAAAACAATTTCTCCCTCATTCAATAAAATCTGATAATGAACATGGAGTTACTATTATAATAAAAGTGTATACATTTTCCTCAGATAGTCTTTTGTATTTACAAAATAATACAAGAATGATCATCTTTACTAAAAATACAGAAAAATAAATAGGCCAGCATTTCAGTTTTTTCATAGTAAATAGACACAAATAGTAACAGACACACAGACTCACGTAGTGTTGAGTTTAAAACAATTCCACCATATCGAATTCTTTATTTTCTTTAGTGAAGGATATCCCTTTGGTAAATTCCTGTACTAGCACTTCAACTAATATTACTTTTTGCTCAAATTTTCCAAACCAGTATATTTTGACACAAAGAACTCTCATGGCATTCATGGTTTCTAATTTGAAAGCTCAGTACTTCATTTGCATTTTTAGTGTGGATATCCTATAGCTTACATTTACCTGGAAAAAGCCTTTGGCTTAGTTTTTGCTGCTAAGAGAACTGCTGTGCCTTGCATTGATTGGCAGTGATGTTCCATAGGCAACACCTGCTTGAGAAACACCTGCAGTTCCTGCCTTGGGAAGCAAAACACTTTTAAGCAGGAACTCTAGAGGTAAGCCTGAGCATTTGGAAACTCTTGTATAAATAATCAGAGAGGAAAGAGACTTTAAAATAATGCAGCATCTATTATATTTGTTTATTCAGATACAGACTGTGGATCATTTAGCAAAATACTTCTAATAAATCTGCAACAATATAAGAACACACAGAGCCAGGTTAATTATCTGAAACCATGTTAGAGAAATATGAACATAAGTGAAGTCGTTGAAAAAATACATATTCACAACAATTTCATATCTTTCATCATGTCATTATACATTCACAGTTTTTAATTATAAATTTGAAACTGGAAAGTATAAACAATTACAAATTGACTGCTTTATAAAACACCTTACATGGCTTCAGGCAAAGTCTTCCAATGCCTGCACATACACTATAGCAATTAATTACTTTTTGAGTTTGGAAAGAACAGGTTTTCAGGTTGGAAAAAAGAAATTTGTAGATTTCAAAATACAGTAAATGTTATTTATTATTTTCTGATTGATTTTCTATTAATTTTGAGATAATTAAACAATATCACTAAAAAGACACATTGAGCTTATTCATCATAAAATAAAAATGCTGATGTATTATATTTTGCATAAACTTAATATACACAGCAAATGCAACTATTTTAAATTAAATAGACTACAGTAAACATTATATAATAGTGATAAGACAAAGAGAAGTGTCTGTCAGAACAGCAAAATTGGCTATTTTTATACCATAAAATCTTTTCTTCTGTAGGTTGATTATCCTACTCTACAATCTGTAACTTTCAAGTAGAATTTATATATTAGCCTATTAATTGAGTCTACTTTAAAATTGTGAGCATATCACAAAAAGGAAACAAGGAAATACAACCCATAAAAACACCATGCATTCCTCTAAAATGCAGAGGAATAACCTGCTCTGATCTATGATCAAAGATCTAATAACCAGTAATGTGAATTACCCATTACAGTGTTTTAGAGGAAAATATGACAAATGTTACCATTATTCAGTTGTACATTTGGGAATTTTTCTATATAAATTCAAAGTGATATTAGGATAAAAAACACATTTCTGTATTAATATATTCCCATGTAATTTACTAAATATTATTTTTCCTTTTTGCCTCATGTAGATTTAAGTGCATCCTTAAACATCCAGGGATGATGGTAAGTAAATATAACATCACATGTATGTTATGTTATATTTATATATTAATTTAACATTCTATATATTTTACTATTATATATATATAACTATGTATATACATACATATATATATAAAGGGTTATAATCACTTGCTATTATCCCTGGATGTCTAATGCTGGTATCTACATGCATACATACACACACACACACACACACACATATATATACACATATATATGTATTACAGTACACATTTTATATTACAATATATAATGCTGGTATATACATAGATATGTATTACTATATATATGTAATATAACAGCATTAGTAAATGTAAATAAGCACACAGATACACATTCAGTATTACAATTTTGGAATAATTAACGTAATTATTTAAACTTGATGTTCGAAGTCATGGACCAGCAGCATGAGCATCATTTGGAAGCATTTAGAAATGAAACGCACAAACTCAATTCTTCTCTGACCTAATGCCAAGTCTGCATTTTAACATGGT
>NW_003852431.1:1894160-1979537 GCF_000181295.1 Otolemur garnettii
TGAAAATGAGCAAGTTGTAATTATTCACTTTATTATTGTTGCATTATCATTATTGTTATTTTTACAGGGCGTGGGAGATAACGAATAAGACTGAATTAGTTGACCGAAAAAAATTGAGAGTGATGGACTCCCAGTTCACAAATAAACATATAATGTTTCTTCTCTATTTTGAAGAGCATAAGCTGTGCCACTGAATGCAGCTAAGGAAGAAGAGCTCTAAGTCACTTAAACTCCGAACAAGGAAGCAGGTACAATTCCTTTTATTATTTTGTGTAATTTATAATTTTTTTATTTTGAAATATTAAAACATTCAATCCAATGTTGGGCTTCATCTGACATAATGATTTTCTGTTCTGCTCTGGTGTTGAGAGTTGTCTGAAACTTTTTTGTGCCTCTCGTTCTTTTTGAGACAGAGCCTCAAGCTGTCATCCTGGGTAGAGTGCTGTGGCATCACAGCTTACAGCAACCTCCAACTCCTGGGCTCAAGCAAGTCTCCTGCCTCTGCCTCCCAAGTAGCTGGGACCACAGGCGCCCGCCCCAACACCCGGCTATTTTTTTGGTTGCAGCCATCATTGTTGTTTGGCAGACCTGGGCTGGATTCGAACCCACTACCTTAAGAGTATGTGGCTGGCGCCTTAGCCACCTGAGCCACAGGCGCCCTTTCTATGTGAGACAACTGCTGGGCCTGCATTGCCTTTGGATTGCTCTAGCAAACTTAATGTAGCTCTTGGGTTATTTCTGGCCTCTGTCTTCACCTCTTCCTGAGACTATGTAGTAAGTAATACCTCTCAGCTTACTCTTAATAATGGCAGGTGGTACTTGTAGGTGTGGATACACCCTATGTGCTTGAGTTGGAAGACATTTCTGGTGGGCTATATCATTATTCTCTCTATCTTTGATTGATGTTTGTGTGAACAAAACTGTTCTTGAGATGTTCTTTTGTGTCCATGGGAAACTCTAGCCCCCAGATAGGGTATTTGAGTGCCTCAAGCTTTAAGAGGGACACGGGAGCTCCCAAAGGTTTCTTGATATCCATCACCAATGAAGTGTGGGGAAGAGCCAGGCAGTTTGTGCCTAGATTGCATAATCCTGCAAGGCTTTGCAAAGCTTCAGGAGGGCCCAGGTGTTGCTTCTGTAGCCATTAGAGGGAACTACTTATGGGAGAGTCAGGTGCACACTTTCCAGACAGGCACATTTGTTGACATGGGAGGAGGCTAAATGCTAAAACACAGGGCTGTGATCTTTCCACCTTTTACACTAGTACAGTTTTTCTGAGGGGAAGTATATGTGCTTCTGCCATGAGCTTCCTCACAATCCTTCTTGGCCTCCGAATAGACCCTAGAAAATTGAGACAGTACATGTTGTAAAAGGCCTGCAAATTGACCTCCCTGTGAGTTGGTGATGCTTGCTGGAAGCAATGACCTTCAATGTTGTTTGGGGGTCCTGAGACTGGTTCTTGTGTGTTAGCAGAAGTGCACAAATGTCCTAGGTGGTGGGTGGGATACTGGATCTTATAGATATGTCCTTAATCCCTGCTGCAGCAAAGGTGGGTGGCAGAGTGTGGCTGAGTGGGCCTGGGTTGGGTAGGCTTGCCCTTTTGCTCCACAGAAGCTGACAGGTTAACTGTTTTGGCTGGGGTCAAAGGTCTGCTGCCAGGTCTGGACAGAGCCCTGTTAGGGAGAGGATGAAGTCGCCCCATCTATCCAGAATGTCTGTTTGTGGAGGTAAATCCATCTGGGAATCACCGACTTGCAGTCTGCCATGGACCTCACTGAGTGGGGCTTACTGCACCTACTTTTTCTTCTTGAATGGGAAAATCCCTTTAGGTGGAAAGCAGCCCTACTCCAGATTAAGTTCTTTTGACCTTCCTCTTCTTCTAGGTACCGGCCTCACAGTTTTTACTGACTTTCATCTAGTACCAGAAAAAATAATACATTCGTTCTTTTCCAGCTTTTCTCAGTGATCTCCATGAGAATTTAGGCCTGAGAAAAAATTATCCATTAATTACCAAATGCAAAATTCCATTAGATTTAATCTTATGTACAGCCTATTATTGTACAGATTAGTAACTATTATCATCTTAATGACATGAGCTTTAAATAGTCAGTTTATCTGAATTTTATTATGAACAATAAGCAATTTCTCCTACAATATGGTATTAATTTATTTATGTTTCCATAACAAGTGATTTGTTTCCCAATTTCAAATTCAAAACTCTGACAAGACTCATATGTCTAGTTTGGATTTATCTTCTCAAAGAAAAAAGTTACTATGACATTCCATTTTCTACTTATTTCAGGTTTATTATGATTGTGAAATGTGGTTACCATAAACTAGAAACAGAATATAGACCCCAAAATGGCAGCTATTCATAAAATTGAATAACTCTATTATCATATCATAGTGTCTTTAAATAGAATGAGAAACAATTACCACGAACATAATTTGTTTGTAGACTCCATCTACTGCTTTGTTGGAATCCATAGTTAGAATAGAATGGAAGTAAATGCAACTTGATTACAGTTGGGGATCATAGTTATCTGAGACACTTTTGGTAGATTGCTACCTTTCATTAAATTTGGAGAAAATGCAATAAAAATGAGAAGAAAACATACATATTTCTTTATTTATCCTCTAATTAAATCTATAACAATGAAAGAGCTTTGACATGAACAAAAAATATGCAGGATGTAACATGCCTCAGATTTCATTATAGAAACCAGCAAATTAGTTATTCAGTACTAATGTAAGACAATGAAATATCTACATTCAATTGAATTTACTGTGAAAATAAAAGTTTCCAATCTTCTAGGAAGGAAGGATTTTTATTTTTCCATGGCCAAGGTAAAACATAATTGCAGGAACTGATTTTAGACTCATTTCATAAATCAATGACAATTTACTTCAGTAACCATGATTTTGGAAGTCAGCCAATAAGCAACAGAAACACTCAATTAAACGTATTTCCACAGTTAAAGGTCAAACCTTCCTAAATGCTTCCATTTATGAAAATCAGCCAATGGTTGAACTTCATATTTCTCCAAACCCTAAATAAGATTAGCACTTTCTGCTTTGCTCAAAAAGATTGTCTTACAAGCCCAACTATCCCTTCACAAGCAAGCAAAGCATTTTGTATAAGAAATTAGGACATCATGAAAGGAGAATTTCATCCATCTTTTTTGTGACCCTCACGTTGTGACTTTGCATGGGAGCATTAGAAAAGAAGGCATCCATAAATCCCCTTGTATTCCCAAAGTTCTTCAGAACTACTGAAAGTTAAGTCAAAAACCAATTGAGCGATGACTTATTGCCTTGAAATTCTCTTTCTTTTTCTTTTTTTTTTTTTAATTTCAGATTAATATGAGGGAGCAGATGATTAGATTATGATGTTTGCATTTGTGAGGTAACGTTCCTGTTGTAGTTGTCCCCTGGGCCCAGAAGGTGTGTCATTTCCTTGTCATTGTGTACATTAGGTGAGAGCACACCAGTCCCCTCACTCCTGCCCTCTACTCCCTTCTGCCCCCCCCCACTTGAATTGAATTGATTTTTTCTCGTGTGTGGGTATATATTAGTTCATCCACTGGCTAATATTGAGCACATTGGATACATGCTTTTTCATTCTTATGATACTTTATAAAGAAAAATGGAAGATGGAAGAATTTTACTCCATTGAGGTTTATACAAAAGATGTAAAGTCTCCATCTTTTTTAAAGGCTGAATAGTATTCCGTGGTAGACATATACCATAGCTGTAAATTCATTCATGGGTTGTTGGGCACTTGGGTTGTTTCTACATCTTGGTGATTGTAAATTGAGCTGTGATAAATAATCTTATGTAAATGCCCTTATGATAAAATTGATTTTTTACTTCTAGATATATGTCTAGTAATGGGATTTGATATTCTTTTCCTTATCTTATTTTGTTAGTCTATAATTTATAAGCAAATACATCTTTGTACAAATTAACTATTTCTTAAGATTAGAAAAACTATAAATACTCTTGACATTAATCTGTTTTTTTAAAAAATTCTTTATTCTTCTCTTTGTAAAACAAACTTTTAATATTAGAATAGTGTTAGAGTCATAAGGAAATGCAAAAACAACGGTACACAGGATTTTCATTACATTTCGTTCACTTACTAATATCATCATCATGAATATAGCACATTTTTTGCAATTAAAGAGCTGGATTGGTACATTATTATTACTTTTGTAATTTATTAAAATTTACTTAGCTTTTACAGTGTGTATTTTTGGTTCCAGAATTCCATCTAAAGTATGAAATGATACCTACTATGTAGTATACATATTCTTAGGCTACTTTTGACTGTGACAATTGATGCCTTTGGCTGTATAAAATCTCATCTCATATGTTTGGCTCAGTTTTTAATTCTTTCTTCTCTGTTGTGTCTTTGAGGAAGTTTATCTTTAACACTACATAAGAACTATGTGAAAGTATATATATCTGATGAATCTCCAATGTATACTGACTGAAAGACTAATATGTAATACTATTTGTCTAATTTTTACAAAGGTCAAACTTTAACTTGAGTCCTCCACCAAGTTTCAGAAAATTATCAGATCAAAATAAAAAATCACAAAATTGAGCTACTCTGCTTAGTCTGTTATTCTTAGATCAGTAATACTGGAGAACTTAATTCTAATGTCACCTTTTGCCTCTTCTTAGTTGAGTAGTGGGTTTTTTGGTTTTTTTTTTTTTTGAGACAGAGTCTCAAGCTGTCACCGGCTCAGTCTATGGCATCACAGCTCACAGCAACCTCAAACTCTTGGGCTTAAGCAATTCTCTTGTCTCAGCCTCCCAGGTAGCTGGGATTACAGGTGCCCAAGTTGTCATTTTTGTTTTGCAGGCTGGGCCGGGTTTGAACCTGCCAGCTCCAGTGTATGTGGCTGGTGCCCTAGCCGCTGAGCTACAGGCGCTGAGCCAGGGGGAATTCTTTTTATAAGAATACATAATAGAACTATAGTTGCTTCCTCCCTATGTGATAAGGCTTCCTAGACACAAATACCGCAATCTGCTCATATTAAAAAGCCAAAAGCCCTTTTCCTACGTATGCTCTTAATAAAAGCCTGACTTTTTCAAGTTCTTTGATATAAACGGCAAAATGTCACTGTAGATGCTTTGGAGAACAAGTTGTCCTTTTTATAACAGATTTCCATGTTGTAAAAGGCATTATAAAGAATTCTAAAAAGGAAGAAAAGTCAAATAAAAATAATGATCAGTTTTCTTTGATTTGCATTCTTTGCCTCAAAACTAAAGATATCTTCTGCTTAATCCTCTCTAGTGATATGTTATTTTTAAAACTCTCGAACAAAATCATAAAATAACTCACAATCACTCAAACTCTATTAAAGCTGCATTTCTTAGACTCTGTCTCCAACATTTCTCTTCTGCATCCCACTTTAATCTCTCCTTTCTTCCACCTATTCTTCTTATTTCTTCTTATCTCTATGACCTCTATCTCTCTATTCCTTTCTCTCAACCCCAAAAGAAGGAACAGACTCATTGCACATGTTCCCCTGTGGTTGCTGGACAAAATGTTCATTTATGTGAGTTGAACTTAAACCCCGGCTTATAGCCAAGAAAAGGTCAATATTTAAAGATATTCTTAAAATTCAGTAAGGTGGGCTTGGAGCCTGTGGCTCAAGTGGCTGAGGTGCCAGCCACATACACCTAAGGTGGTGGGTTCAAATCCAGCCCAGGCCCGCCAAACAACAATGATGGCTGTAACCAAAAAATAACTGGGCTTTGTGGTGGGCGCCTGTGGTCCCAGCTACTCAGGAGGCTGAGGCAAGAGATTCGCTTGAGCCCAGGAGTTGGAGGTTGCTGTGAGCTGTTATGCCATGGCACCCTACTCAGGGGGATAGCTTTAGGCTCTGTCTCAAAAAAAAAAAAAAAAAAAAATTCAGTAAGGTGGAAATTTGCTTTTGAATTAAGAATTTTGTTAAATTAATATTTATTGAATAGTTCACTTAGTTTCTAGCACCTTCAAGAGGAATATTGTTAAAAGAAGTAGAGTACACAAATCATATAGAAAGTTTAACATGCATAGCTGTTCACAATTCAAATATATTTCACTGAAAAGTATGGTATATACTATATAAAGCTTACTTTCTGTTAAGAATAGTCAGAGCAGAGATTCCAACAGGAAATGAAATAAAGAAGAATCAATACATGACTTACTAGAACACTTCAGAATACTTTAAAAAATTATTCTGAATGTACTCAATAGGTGACAGAAATAAAAATGTTTCTCTCTGACTTTTAAGGAACAAGGGACCTTATCAAGTTCCTTCTTAAGTCCTAAAAAGGCAAAAAATATGGGGTTGGGAATTGGATTGTGAAACATCCTGAACATTTTCAAAAAGCAGTAGAAATGAAAGATGATGCCAGAAGTCAGAACGAAATTATGGCTCACCAAATAAAGTAATTGCTTTCCAAATAAAAAAGGAAAAGAATAAAGAGAGATCCTCTTAGGAACTTATGGTTAGGGATCCCTTATAATATGCAAGCAAAAAATCCTTTAGAAGAAGCACTATCCTTTATTTGTTGAGAAAAAAAGAGAACCACTATTAAAAGTACTTGAAATCATGCTCTTCTAAGAATAACTAATATATACTACACATAACCATTTTTTCTCACCCTTAAAATCCCAAAGTTCTGTACAGGTTTAGAGGAACACTAAAATAATTTTTTATATCTATTTCATTTTTTCAATCATTCTTTATTAAATCATAACTTTGTACATTGATGCATTTATGGGGTTCAAGGTACTGCTTTGATATACAAAGTGAAATGTTTACATTGAACCAAGTTAACAACCATCACAATTATACTCATTTCTTAATAGTTTTGAAATGTACCATTGCATCATACACATTAGGTGATCCCTCTGGCAAAGAACAAAAAATTCCTTGGAGTACTAAAAGAACTGGTAGTATAAATTTCTAACAATTTCTAAGCCCTTTCTCATCTCCTAATGTCTAGCTGACACATTGACATCCAGAGTGTTGCATTTAAACTATTATTCAAATTTCCTCAATATTCTGTTAAAACTGATCTTAAGTCATCCTAAAAGACAAAAATATAATAGTTTATTTTTTCATTAACCAGGCTCTGTACTTTGCCTGTATTACTTTATTCAAACATAAAATCAAGTAAGTAGATGTCCAAATTTCTTAAGTATTTAGCAACTGCTTACCAGTAGTGTCTAACAATGTAATTGACTTGGAATAATCTCAAGACCTATTTTTAGTAATAGCTTTATATTAAGCTTATTTGGTGTCCTGCTTGATAAACATAGCCAAAATTGTTTGCTTTCATATTAATGACCTGATGCACTAGACATTGACTGTAGCATTATTCTTTCAAATCTAAAATCAAAACTTTATAAAATTCATGAGTAATTGCCTATTAAATATGAGTTCCAATATCTGCCCTACAGATAGGTTTTAAAACCACTAGCAGCCTTTACCTGTTGAAAAGCCACAGCATGCACAGTAATCCAGGGGAAAAAAAAATCCTACCCAAAGTAATCCAAATTATCCTTTTATGACAGAAGAATTCATTTCACTTAACAATTATTCATTAGTTTTGTAAGGTTTTGACCCTTATTTTGTTTATCACGCCCAATTATCTTCTCTGGAGAAAAGTTGGATAAGCTGCAGGTAATCTCACGAGTCTGAGGTTCTAATTAACAGACTGAGTAGTTAGTATATGCATTTTACTTTTCTGGGTGGACATGAATCCAGCTCTATCATCCGTCTTGCTGGCTTGCTTTTCCTTTGAAGGAATATGTGTTTTGATCTAGTTGGATGGCACATTCTATGAATATCAATTAGGTTGAATTTTGGAATGTGTAGTTTAAGTTTTCTGAATCCTTACCACTTTCTTTTTACTTTTACTAATAATTATTAAAAATGGTGTTGAAATCTCCACTTATACTTGTGGATTTGTCTCTTTCCAATGTTTGGCTTTTGTTTCATGTGTTTTTAAGAACTGTTTTGGGTCACAAAACTATTTAGAGTTTTAAAATTTGTCTATTTAGTTGACAAATTGATTTCTTCATCATTATATTAGGTAAAATGAGAATTTTTACCTAATACTGTATGCTCTAGAATTTAATTTGTCTGATCAAATTCAGCCTGCCTTGGGGAAGAGAAAAGCCACATCCTTTGGGTAATTTTATGTTGATTTATCTCATATAAGCATGGATTCTTTTCCTCTTCCATTTCGCAGGTTTAGATTTTGACCTGTTATATCCATTTTGATATTCTCCAGTGTTACTTTTCTATTACTGCTATGACATTACCACACACTTTGTGGCTTAAAATAACAATTATATCATCTTTGAGTATGGTAGATCAGAAGCCAAAAATGGGAACCACCAGGCTGAAATCAAAACGTCAACAGAGCTGTTTTTCTTCTCAAGTCTCTGCGGGAGAGTCCAGGTCCTTGTTTTTTCACATTTCCAAAGCCAGCCAGACTTCCCTTCTTGGTGGCCTCCCAACTTCTGAGCCAGTGATAATTGCATGAGTCTTCTTCTCATGCTACAAACTCTTTTAAGGACTTTTGTTAGGTAGTGGACTATTTGAATAACCCATAGTACATTTTACTTCTTACAGTCAGGTGATTAATTACCTAAATTTCTCTTTGCCATGCAATATAATATATTCATAGATTCCAGGGATAAGGCCACGGACAACAGTAAAGGTCCATTATTTTGGCCTTGACATCTTGGCCATATCTCTAATTGTTTAATCCAGCCCGGCAAGGTCTTGGCAAAACACACATATGAACAAGAAACCCTTGATATCTAACTAGAAGTTATACTTGTGAATGCAAATCAAGAAATATAAAATCCACATGGAGGAAAACAAATGATTCCCTCTCAGCAACATCTGTAAACTAAGAATGCTGAAATTTGTATGGCTCAATCAGAAAGGATGCCATCGACCGCTTCTTAGAAGTAAAATAATGAACCATAGCATAGTCTGTCTCAGAACTACCACAGTAACTTATGTAGCCCCTTCCTGTTGGCTGTTCTTACAGCTAGCTTTCAAAGAAGGCCTTTTAAAAAAACTTTTTCCTCAGAATCCAAGTGCCAGAGATACCAACACCCCATGGATGACGTTCTGATGATATGCTTCTCTCTTTAATGTACATTTAAAATCTTCTCCACATATATATATTCATAAGTTAATCTTACAAAGTCCAACCTTTGCTTCCTCAATTAAGACTACAGAAAAGCCATGGCTACAAACAGTATTCTAAACCTATTTGTGACTCTATGTTGAGTTTCCTTGTGTCCCCTCAATATTCACATGTTGAAGACTTAACCTTCAGTACCACAAATGTGACTGAATAATGAGACCATCAGGCTGACCTCTAACCCTATGTGACTGATTTCCTTATATGAAAAGGAAATTAAGATACAGATGCACAGAAGAAAGACCATGAAAAGACACCAGAGGAAGACAAGACAGGTATTTCACTGAGAAGAAGAGAACGTTTTGAAGAGACCAATCCTATCAACACTGTGATCTCAGAATTCTAGCTCTAGAATTCTAGAATTCTAGAGCTAGAATTCTGAGAAGATCCATTTCTGTTGTTGACCCCACTGAACGGTGCTACCTTGCTGTGTCAGCCTCAGCAGACTTGTATACTGTCTCTATCTTTCCCCCTACCCAGAGAATTAAACTCTGGGCAATATCTGAGTTCAATGTCAAATTTCATTTATTTTAATTAGTAAAGAACATACTAAACTAAACAAAATAACATTTGGCTTTGTTACTTAACGTTTTTATGATATTCTTTTTAAAAGTATATTTAATTTTTATTTGGAGGTTACTTGTTCCATGAAGAGATTAATTCTGAGTGCTTGCCTCCAGGGACATTTTAAACTTAATTATCTTGTACAAAACAAGAGTGAAAGAACAATTGCCTACAATAAAACAGATTTCTTACTCATACTTTAAAAATTAGATAGAAAATCATATCAACTGGTGTAGGCAATATACCTTATTGTTTTTTTTTCTGTATTGAAATTATTTCTCACATTTTGTTACATATTATGTGCTTAACATTTTATCACATTTTTAATAACATCTTTATTTTATTCAAGTCTACCCATATGTGTTAAGTATACGTGTACAAGTATAGCAATATATTTTGTATGGAATTTGGGTAATACATCATAAATATTGTGAAAAATGGACAGATCTAATTTTCCTGATAGAATCAGAGGTAGCACCCAGACTCTGTAACATACTTGTCTCTGTGTGAGAATAATAGGGGGACCCAACAGCCAGATCACAGGTGTTTACTGAGTTGAAAACTGTCTTACATAAAATAATGCACATCGCCATGTCACATTTTGGAGGGAGTAAATTGTAAAGAATATATTCTCAGGCTTACAAGGAGTCCAAATATCTTTGTGAATGCAAATGAACTAAAGTAAAAATAATTAAAATAATATAAACATTCTGTATTTTTATAATTTCTAACATTATATAAATCTTTTTCATTTTTATTATTTCTGTTTCAAAGCTGGAATGAACTGCAGCCTTTGTTCTCCTTCATGATTTAAGTCATATGAGCAGGCACACTATGAGATAAAGAGTGTACTTCAGTCCCTCAAAGAGATACACTATTTTATCTAGGTCAAATTATCAGCTTAATAGTAACTGTAATTAGAAAAGTCCCATGTAAGAAAAAGTCAATTATCAAGTAATTTCAACTATGATTGTTCCATTATCTCATCCTTACAACTCCTTTCCCCATTTTTTTTCCATTTTTTTCTTTTTTTATCCTAAACTCAGCTCTGGCAAGAGTGTTAAACATGCTTCTAGAGGGTGTCTCAGAAGTGTTTCTAAGCAAAAGCTATATCAGAAAACGAAATTCTCTCTCTGTCCTGACGGTGGGATTGCAACCTCTGTTCTGCTGCGCTGTGTAAACTGCCTGAGTGTCGGTTGCTGAGGAAAGCAGAATTCAGCCATGATGAATTGAAGAAAGTCTCACATTTGTCTCAAATGATCTTGTCACTCAAATCCTTTTACTAGATCTCATAATGCGTCACTTTGCCTGATTAACTAGGGCAAACCATCATTCAGAACTCACATGAATTAATTACACATTTCAAAAAAAGTAGAAATTAGTAAGAATTCCAAACCCTTTTGCAGAGGAAAAGATTATGACTTCATATTTCAAATTGATGACATTCTAGATAAATATCTGTACCTGATCAGAAATATTTTATTGAAATTATGAAAATGCATCTTTTGAGACTGCAGCAGGGGTATGTGGAGACTCAGCTGTGTTTCTCAAAGGCCCAAAGATGTTAGCTCCATATGATGGGCCTTTGGGATCAGATACAGCTGTAAAAACAATGCACACTGTTTGTAAATGGGCTATATTATCTCCTCTTAAAATGGTTGAGGGGTTACTTCACTTATTAACAGGATTTTGTCACTGAGCTACATTTCCAAAATTGGATAAACTATAGATCATGTTATAAAAGTTTAGATCTACAAGTTCTTTTTTTTAGAAAGGAATCTCAATCACTTATACAAACTTATCCAGATAACGCGTCAAAAGTAATTTTGACTGTTAAACAGAGATACACTCCTTATATGTTAAAAAAGTAAACTCAGTCTATAACTGTATTGTAAAACTGGCCTTATTAACATAATTTTTTTATCACATTAAATTCATGAAGACATAGAATTGTTTTGCAGTTCATCTATTCTGATACAGTGCCAAGCAAGTACTGAACGGGGGCACGTTAAGTTTATTTGTACAAAAATAACCCAGTCCACAATACCTGGAAGCATTATTGATGTTAGTAATCACCTCAATTGCTAGTAGTTTAACTAAATATTAAAATGTATTTTTGAAAATCAGTTTTGAAATTGAACTTTAAAATATTACTTCAGTATAGGTGTGTTTTACTTTAAAAACTGACAGATTATTGGTATAAATATTATATAAGTTTCTGTCATTTTTCAGGTATTTGTGTTTTCATACTGGGTTTTAGAATTTAGAAAAGGAATCATCTGATAATTACATCAACATTATTTAACACGGCTATAAGATTATTCACAGACTTTCACAGAAAAAATCCTAACATATTTTGACTAAAATAGTTTCAAAAATAAACTGTTTTTAATAATATAAAATATTATAACAACTAACCAGAAATGTTTTTGAAAAGATAGACATTCTTTCAAATAAATTCTCAAAGAATCTAAAGAGGTTCTTTGTTTTCTATCTTCATAGTTTATTTTCTTTAAATTCTTGAGAAGTGTAGAAATTATTGCATGCTTCAAGGACAAATTTAAGGATATCTCTATTATAAATTTAATTTTGAGTAATAAAATTATGTCAAAGGAAATTAAAAGTGGAGTGGATTTCAACTTAGTGATATCATACCCAAGGACACTGGAATACAGACCTGTGCTTTTAAGAATCATTTAGTTGCTTTTTTAGTTTGCTCTGTTTATACTTTATATTAAAGAAAAAATAGCCAAATAGAAGATTAATACATAGATATCCAACATCAGACACGACTTATTTAACTAATCAAATCAATTTTATGCAGAAAATGCTAAGCCTCCTTGAATATATGTGCAACAATTTATCCTTCAGGATGCCACTAGATTATTAATCACAAAAAATCTTCAAAGAACTTAAAACAAACTTACATTTGATTTAGCAATCCAATTAGCATTTTATAAAAATTTCAGAATAATGAGGATATATACGATTAGGTGACATAGTTTCCATCTGTAAGGTTCAAGGTCAAGTTGTAGCTGTGTTCTTCACCCAGGAAACTTACTGACCTCCTCACTGGAATGTAATTGAGTTTTTCTCTCATATAAGCCTATAACTGTTAATCCACCTGTTTCTATTTAGTACTGAGTATATATATTAGTACTAAAAAAGAAAAGACATTTTTGAAAAAAGACACACTCAAATGTTCATAGCAGCACAATTCACAATTGCAAAGATGTGGAAGCAACCCAAATGCCCATACACCACACACACCATGATGTTATACCCATACACCACACACACCATGGAGTAACTACTCTGCTATAAAAAATTGGTAAGCTACTATTTTTTGTGACAAGCTCGACGAGACTGGAGATCACTATTCTAAGTGGAATACCCCAAGATTATAAAAACAAACACCATCACTTACTCAAGCTGATCAATTCTTATGTGCACATATGAAAGTAAAACTCATTGGAAACCAAGTAGGTAGAAGTGGGAAGGAGAGGATAGGTAAATTCACACCTAAGGGGCACAATGCACATGTTTTGGATGAAGAACACACAACCTTTAATTAAAATGTAACCAAAACATGTACTTCTGTAACTCTATGAAATTTAAAAAGTCTCAAACTCATCAATGGCATTTTTATTTTTGTAAGAAGATAAATGAAACAACAATATAAAATATTTTGGGCATATTCAAGTTTTTTTGAGGAAGTAATTGCTGTAATCAACAATGAAAAGAAAAATAAACTCGTGAGATCAACACAAAGTGGTGGATGGTCAGATAAGACTTTCATGAAATAAAACTCTTAATTTACTTATAACTTAAGAGATACAGCCAACGCAGAGACGCAGAAAAATCAGGAACCCACCTAAGAACTTAAGGTCAACTTTCTACATCTTTTCTTCCTAGACATTTTTCAGACATTTATTCTTTGGACCAGAAAAAAAAAAAAAATAGAAGTGATTTATAAGGAAAATTGTGTGGGTTTGCTCCATGTAGCATGCAATCTTTTTTTTTTTTTTTGTCTTATAGCTTATGTGATATTTTCTGAAGAAACTGATTTATATATTTGTAAATTCTGAATTACTTTATTAAGGCAATCTGAAGCAGGAACATCCTGTCAATAATATCCCATACATAAAGACTCTTGCTAGCAAAAATATTTAGTCGAGCTATCCATAGGTCCAATTGTTTTTTTGAAAAGGATCTTAGATGGATCACTTGTTTCCACTTCTTTCTTGCTAGAGCATAGCCCTGCTAATTTGTAAAGAAATGTTTCACAAACACCTAATTTTTCCTTCCTAATATTTATGTGAAATTATTGATGTTATTACCTATATATGTTTTTGACTTATATCAATATATATACTTAAAGAGAACCATATTAATGTTATCTAATATTCTAAAAATATTCATCGCTTAACGAAATAAGGATTCAAAACATGCAAAGCCTTCCACAGTATCATTCTATTTACTTCTCAGTTATATTTATCTCTCCATTGAAGTTTGTTTTTCTGTTTTAATATGGTGATATCCTATACTTAATATGGTGATATCCTAGAAGTTCCTCAACACACACTCAACTTTTCATAACCTCAGGCCTTTGCACATTGTTTTATGTGAACTCTATTTGTCCACTGTTTCCATCCCTAACTCCTGATCCTTCATCCTTTATGATAAACAAATCTTCTGTTACACTTTCTCTAATCTGCCTAAAATGTTCTGGTGGAAATTCTCTTTATTAATATCCAGAACTTTTTCTTGATATTCTCAGAAATGTTAATGAATATATTAATATATATAAATACATATAATAAATAAGTACATTAATATTTATATCTAACATATTATGAGGTATATTATCTACTAGAAAATAAGTTGATTATATTTTTTCTTACCTAAATATAGCTAGCACATCTTATTTTTAAATTTACAAATAGTTGCCATTAATTAAAGAATAGCATCTTTCATGGTTGTATATAAAATAAATTTAAATATATGGGATGATTTTAATAAATACACTATTCATTAAGTATTAATTTCATATAATCACACTTAGATAACTTTACTTCTATAGTTACTCCATAAATACATTATACAAGTTAAACTAAATTAGGTAAAATACGTAAAAGTTTTTGATTGTATTGATGAATACAATAGTAATCATTTGATGAATTATAAGGCACAAAAATATATCACCAGTATGCAGTAATCTATACAAATTCCACAAAAGGATCTGTACACATCTTGACCAAGTATTATATTTTGAGTTGTGGGAATATCAGTATGTTTAATTACTTAGAATACATTTCTTCACCATGGGTGCACATTATTTAAAATTAAATAACAAAGAATATTTAGTGCATCCTATTATTTTCTGCCTTGTTTTTGGCATTGAGATTAATAAAAATTAATATTTTTATTTTATATGAATGCTTATAAGATATAATCTTATCAGATATAAGCATTAATAATAATTATTAATGATAATTAACAATGTTCATAAATTTATTGTATGACTACTTATTTTATGGATAGCCTAATGGTTAAATTTCCAGGCTTTTTGCCCATTTTTGGTATTGTTTTACATTTTTTCGTTTATCTAAAATAATTTATACACTACAAATAAGAGCATTTTCTATATTTGAATAGTCAGTATATTTTTCCAATCTTTTGCTTACTTATTTTTAACCATCTCTGATGCTTTTAATCAAAATGGTTCTTTATGAAAGTCTCATTTTTCAGTCTGAATGATTATTTTCCCTGTTTGTAGACGTTTTGTTCACTCCAAGTTTTTGAAATTTTTTCCTAAGCATTTTTCTTTATTATTTGTATCTATCATTTATTTCAAAATAATTGCTATACAAAGTCTGACAGTTAAGTTTGTGAACTTGCCACCATGTGCTTATGTTAACAGCACTGTACAAACAACTTAGTAAGGGCTCATACCTTGGTATAACCCTGTCTCAATGCAGTGTTTATGTTGATTAGTGGTGGTGTTCTGCTAAGTAATGTTCATTATTGCTGTTGCATGTCTTTGCTGTTGGAATAATGCTGGAACTTCAGTTAGAGAAATGAACAAATGTTAAATCTGTTGTCAAAATTAGCAAGAGTGGAAGTAAAATGAAGAAAATGACAGTACACAAGTAGATTAAATATTTCTTCTGAGGGGACAGAAAGCATCACTGATGGAGAGAGGTTAGGATGTCCAGTATCAAGCAGAACTAATAAAATATTCATCAAGTTGTGCATCAAAATTGTTGTCGGGCTGTAAGAACCATAGTATACCAAGTAAACATTAATAGAGAAAAAGGAAATTTTAACTGAAAATGTTGGCATGAGAAAGGTATGTGAAAAATGGTCCTGAAGGAGTTCACCAATGAACAAAAGCAAAGGAGAGTTGAAGTTTGCCATGACCTTTCAGAAGCAAGACGATGGATGGTTTGGGATGTGTTATCACCTGTGTAGAACACAGGTGTACCAAGATGACCATGAAGCTAAGTGTTAAAGTCTGCAATAGAATCATCCAATTCTCCATGATCAAAAGTGTCTATCAGCCTAATCAAGAGACTAAATGATGTTGCTAACCATTTTGATATCAGAGTGATTGTTAGTTATGCAATTTTACCAAATGAACAAACATTGAACAAAGTTTACCATTTGGAAATGCTAAACAATGTCTTTGGAAGACGTTTTGATAACATTCAGGACATAAATGGTAATGCAGTGATAGCTCTGAGGGCTGTTCTAGAAAAAGAGTTCCAGAATTGCTGTGAAGGCTGAAATAGGCAGTGGCATTAGTTCTTTACATTCTAAGGTGAATACTTTGAAGATGACCATAATCATAGTCAGCAATAAAGAACAAAGCACTTTTTTTAGCATGAGTTCCAAACTTAATTGTCAGACCTTGCGTTATTCAGAAGAGAAGGGAAGCAATAAAATAAATTTATAGAGAAGGGATTCAGTAAGTAATGTGTTCAAAAGCTGTACCTTACTTGATTGTGTGTGTGTGTGTGTGTGTGTGTGTATTATATAAAATTTTTTTTTTGCTTTCTAAATTATCTCCCATAATCATCAGGTTTCTGAAATATCTAATTATCATTTTTATTTTGTTTTGTGTTTATATTCTTTTTTTTCTATCTGTGATAAAAATTCTCAACAGGTAGGAAATACTCCACCTGTGCTAAGATTTAGAGTTTTTCATGGTCATCACCCTATGGTAATGGTTTTCAATCTTGGCTCTACAAATTCTGTATCATTTGTGGCAGAACTCAGCTATTGATTTTTTCATTTGATAAATAATATTGTTACATGTTCATAGAAAACATGTGATATTTTAATACATACATACCAAATCAGGGCAATTGAAATATTAATTTCCACACTGATTACCTCATAAATCCAAGTAGACACCCAGTGCTTCAGAACACTGGACTCATTTTACATGTGCTCAGATACCCAACATCTTTAGAAATGAAAATCACACAAACATTTTCTATGGCAAGAAAATAAATTAATCAGTCTTACAACCTCAGATAGACAGTTGGACATTTAAGTTCATGAACTTATCCTAGAAAAAGTGCCTTGAAGGGTGAAGTAAGGAGGCACTGGCATTGGTGCATAGCTTCCCAAGGGGAGTACTTGATAGGTGACCTGAGTGATACTGAGGAATGAGGAGGTATGTAGAACTTTCTCTAGGATGAGTCATGAACTGGTCTCATATGTATATAGCAATTTAGTATGATGATCTCTTTATCTAAGGGTTTATTTTTAGAAAAGCTAAGCAACAGCAGGGTTTTGTTCTTACATTTTGAATACATTAGTTCTCAGTTTTAGGTTTTTCAGATCATGCGGATTTATAAATTAGGACTACATAACCACAGAATCATAGGCGGACAAATTGTGCCAGATTGTGCCAACACTTCTCATTAACCAATTTCCAGATACGATAAATTCCTTTTTTTCTTCTTCTTTTCTTCCATTTCTCCTGTCCACTCTTGTCCTTACTCCTCCACCTCCTCCTTTTTTCTTTCCCGTTTGTTATTCTGTATGCCTGTGTCTTTCTCTCTCTCTCTCTCTCTCTCTCTCTCTGTCCTTCTTTTCCTTTTTTTCTTTTTTCTTCCAGATTATTAAAAGGAAAATTATCCTTTTGTCTTGGATCAAGCCTTGTATTATGTCTCTGTTCTGCCAACTCCACCCCCTAATACTTTCCATTTTCCAGGACAACCACCACTTTGGTTCACAGTGACCACTCTGATTCCACCATCATCTGACACTCATTTCACCTACACTCATCACTACAGAAATTCTACAAGATAGTTGGAGAATTTGTGTAATTCAGTAATTTAAGTGTTTTGTACCAGGGATTATTGTCATATTATTGAGTTAAAAATATTTATATAGGTAAAGAAAATATTTGCTAGTTTTATAATTTCAAGCATGTGAATGTTTTGTTTGTTCCTTGAGGAAGACAGTTAAATTAAAAAAGTTCAAACATATCTAATGTGACAACCGTTAAAGCTGAAGACTAACAGCATTGCTTTGTTCATAGCTTCCTATGATAATGACAGAACAAATTCATTCTAAACCAATTTATCTTTATCCTGCGATTGGAATTACATTGTCTCCTTATTACTCCATGGAAGCCAATAATTGTCACAAGACATAAATCTCATCATATGTAAAATGGCAAATCTTCCTTGATTGAAAGAAGAATGCAATAATATTATACCATTTAAATTCTTTAGCTGTTGTTTTATTGTACAGACCTAGGAATTTGGCTATGTTAAGCAACTTGTATAGACTTTGAAAGCTAGCATTTTGAAATAGATGGCCATATTTTGATCACATTGTACTCTCTTTCCCCCTTAGTTGCTTTTTCATTGGAAATTTAAAATTTATTTCACCATGTCTGCATAATGGTGGCACCTGTGCCATATAAATTAAGAAACAGAGTCAGAAAGAAGTTAATTGCCTTTTCAGGGACACACAGTAAATCAATGGTGGAATCCGTAATAAATGGATTCCATGATCACAAATAACCTAGTCTCCTGAAAGAACATAAAGCTAATGTAAACCAATCCTCAGTCAGCCTATATAATAAACAAGTTCTGAAATCCAATGTGTTTTAAAAGAGGTAGGCCAAGTAGAAGAGGCTATTACGACAAAAATATTCTCTATTTTTATATTTTATTTCAGGAATACCAGTAGCATTATTCCTAATAAAAGTATTAAACTTTGATTGCAAAAACCACATAACAAAAGGCACATCTATTTTATAGGTTTCTAAGAGTTAAAACTACTTTTAATAACTCTTATATTTTAATTCTAAAAAAAAATTTAACTTTCACTATGTACAAAAGTTTACTCTCTGATCCAGTCCAAGTTTCTTTTATAATTTGATACTTAAAAATAAACATTATTTTATCATCAGTTAATGCAATTGTTTATCCCAGATTTAAATTTTTATTAGTTGTATTTCTAATAAAATGGATGGAAAGACTAGTAGGGCCCCAAATTTGTCAACTATTTACTTTTCTAAGGTGACAATTGTGAATATATTTGTGACGGGAATACATAAAAAGAACTATAGGTATTTCTTTTCTCATACTAATATTTAGTTTTAATTGTTGTGGTTAATCTTGGCTTGGCCTTATTGGAATTGTAATCACTCTATTTCACTGAAGTGAGACATTTACTAGAGTTTTGCAAATTATTTATATTATAAAGGGTATATTGTGAATGCTTCCCCACTTGACCTGATTGGAGATACATATCCTTTTAGGGCAATAAGGTATGAACATACATTTACATACATGTACTTACATGTACATACACATGCACACATGTACATGTACTATAGACAGTAATCCATAAGGGCCTAGTCACTTTCAAGAAGAGAGAACAGAGTCACTTTCAGGAAGATATGATCATGCTAAATTTTCCATAGGAAAAATTTACCATCCCAAATTACTTTAGTAGCCTCTAAAAATGTTGTTATCACCTCCACTTTGCCAAGAAGTAAACAGTGGGAAGAGATTAGTCATCAGCTTTTCAGGTAGCTGCTAATGGGCAAGTGCCAGTCCAATAAAATTCCTGTGAATCCCCAGTAACTAGAAGGGTAGATGAGATTGGGCTTTCCAAGGGAAGCTGGAAATTTCCATAAGTCATAAGGGACTAAAAGAATGTAGCTATTCATTTATTGCATCTGTTAACTACTTATTTTTAAATAACTCATTTTCTTCTTTATTCTTTCTTAATATGTCCAACACAAATTTAGAGATATACTTGTGTTATAACCACTAAAGACACATGAAATTGAATTTCAGCCTTTGAAACTGGCTCAGGGTTTCTAATCCATCATCATTATGTCTCTGAATATAGGAGAGGTATATCTATTTCTTCTTTAATGATTCTGTCATGCATAATATGTTTGATCAATATTTGCATCTTTGGATTTTATTACCTTAAGTCCTCTTCATGTCAAGTTTGTCACATACAGTCCTCTAGCTGTCTTCACTATTAACCATATTCCTTTGAATTAGTAATCACAATAAGTTGTGTATTTTAAGAGTATTTTAAAAATTCTTGTCCTGTTGTCCTAGTAAATATGCTACTACATTTTCAAAATAGAAATGCAACACCACCATTTAAGACTTTTTAAGGCAATCATAGATATTGATACATATTCTAATTATAAATATACTATTATTGATAAATCATAGTATTTTTTTCTTAATGATACACATTACCCCATTATCATTTTTTGTTTGTTTTTTGAGACAGAGTCTCACTCTGTTGCCCTGGGTACAGGGCAATGGCATCATCATAGTTCACAGTAACCTAAAATTACTTTTTTTAATTTAATATTTTATTAAATCATAACTGTATACATTTATGGACTACAATATGATGATTTGATACACAATGTGTAATACTTAAATCAAACTGATTAACATAACCATTACCTTACTTACACATTTTTTGTGGTAAGACATTTATAATTTACTTTTAGTTGTTTTGAAAAGTACCCTTGCATTGTGGACATTAGGTGAGGTCACGCCAAATACCCTCCCTTTCCCCACATTCTCTCTCCCCTTCTCCCCTCTCCCACATATCCCCTCCTTCTTACTGGACAATATTTGTGTTTTGTAATTCGTATGAATGTGTAAGTGACTATATATTGGTTTTCTAACAGTATTGAGTACATTGGATACTTTTTTCCCCATTGTTGAGATAGTTTGCTAAGAATATGTTCCAACTCCATCCAGGTAAACATAAAAGATGTAAAGTCTCCATCTTTTCATGGGTGAATAGTATTCCATGGTATACATATGCCACAGTTTGTTAATCCATTCATGGATTGATGTACATTTGGGCAGGTGCCACGACTTGACAATTATGAATTGGATTGCATTAAACATTCTGGTGCAAATGCCCTTTTTGTAAAATAATTTCTGTTCATCTGGTTAGATACCTAGTAATGGAATTGTGGGATCAAACAGTAAGTAAACTTTTAGTTCCTGGAGAGTTCTCCATACTTCTTTCCAAAGAGGCTGTATTAATTTGCAATCCTACCACTAGTGTAGAAGTGTTCCCTTCTTTCCACATCCAAACAAACACCTGCAGTTTTGGAATTTTGTGATATGGAGTAATCTTACTGGAGGTAGGTGATATCTCAAAGTGATTTTGATTTTCATTTCTCTGGTGATTGAAGACAATGAGCATTTTTTCATGTGTTTTGATATTCACCTGTCATCTTCAGAGAAGTTCTTGCATGGGGTTGTTCTTTTCTCATTAATTTCAGTTCTCAAATTCTTTGGCTCAAGCAATCTTCTTGCCTCAGTCTTCCATGTAGCTTGTACTACACATGTAGGCTACCACAGCTATTTTTTCTATTTTTAGTAGATACAGGGTCTTGCTATTGTTCAGGCTGGTCTCAAACTCCTGAGCTCAAGCAATCCATCTGCCTCACTGTCTCAGAGCAGAGTCCATTACCATTTTTCTCTTTGCTTTTCTCAATATTTAAATGTTTAAATATTTAAATATATATGATGTATATAACATATGCATGTAAACCTTCTTAAATTATACATTTATGGTAGTAGACCAAATAGTGGTTCATAAAAGATGAACGTACTTTGCAAGGCTTTTTAAAAATGCCAAGATTGATAACAGACTGGCTCAAATGATTATGGAAGCTGAGAAGCAGTTTGCAAGCTGGAGACCTTGGAAAGCTGGTCATATAGTTCAAATAAACTAGAAAAGCAATAGTAGAGATTCCAGTGTATGTCTGAGGCCTATAAACTGGGAGCATAAGATGACAGATGTCACAGCTCCAGTAGTCAGAGTTAATTTCACTTTCCTCTATCATTTTTCAATTGAATGATGCCCACCCACATTAAGAAGGACTAGCTGATATACTCAGTCTACCAGTCTGAAACTAGTCCCTTTTAGAAATGCCCTAAAGGACACACTCAGTAATAATGTTTAATTTGCTACCTTAAAATCCCATGTCAGATTATACATAAAATTAACCTCACAATGTCCAGACTTAATCTTTGAAACCTGTGAATATATTACTTTATGTGGCAAAAATTGATGTTGCAAATGTAATTAAGCTAACAAGTTTGAAGTGGAACAATTGCCCTGGTTTATCCAGGTCTGCCCAATATAATATAAAAGGGTCTATGTAAGAGGCAGGCAAGTTGAATACAGAGGCGTATGCCTGGAGCCCCAGCTTTTAGGGAAGCTGAGAAAGGAGGGTTGATAAGCCCAGGAGTTGGAGAACAGCCTGGGAAATATACGGTACCCTATCTCAGACACAAACAACAGATTACTAGACAAGTCAGAATCAAGGAGAAAAGTTGAATATGCTGTGCTGCTGCTGCTGACTTTGAAGGTAAAAAGGGGCCACTAAAAGATGATCTTCCATTTGTTACCACTATCTCATTACTGGACATCTACTCAGAAGAACAATAATTATTTTGCCATAAGGACATTAGCCCTAGAATGTTCATCTCAGCTCAATTTTCAGTCACTAAGAGATGGAAAATCATCCCATTGCCCATCAAATCATGAATGGATTAATAAGCTGCGGTATATGTGTACCATGTAATTCTATTCAGCCATAAAATAGATGGAACTTTTACATCTTTTGTATTTACCTGGGTGGAGTTGAAGAACATTCTTTTTAGTAAAGGATCACAAAAATGGAAAAGCAAGTATCCAGTGTACTCAATACTCATATAAAGCCAAAAGGTAAACAACTACATGCTTTTATCAGAGTAAAACAAAATTCAAGTAGGGAGAGAGGGGAGGAGGTATAGCAGAGAGAAGAGAAGAGAGGGACTTGGCAAGCTGTCACCTAATGGGCATGATTGAAGGGTAAACAGCCTCACCCCTGGGGTTAAGGGCTCCGATACAACTTGAACTTTACCTAACAATGCAAATGATGTAACCTAATCATTTGTACCCTTATATTAATCTGAAACTTAAGAAAGAAAGAAAGAAAGAAAGAAAGAAAGAAAGAAAGAAAGGCACAGCTAGACTTCAAATGCAAATTTTCTCTACAGCTGAAATATAAGGAAAGATGTTCCCTCCTAGAGCCTCCAGAAGGAAAGCAACTCTGCTGACACCTTGCTTTGGGCCCAGTGAGACTCCTGATCTATGAAGCTGTAAGATACTACATTCGTGCTACTTAAAGCCTTCTTGGTAATTTATTTTAGTGGGAATTGGATGCTGAGATATACATATGTACTATACAAATATGATGTTTGAATGGTCTACTTTTGTCAGGGTCCCACCCCAGGGGCAGGATCCACTAAGACCTATGGAACCAGCATGACTGACTGAAGAAATACAGTTAGGAACTACAATAAAGAAAGAGACCTGAAACACAGAGTAGAATTTTCAAAGGTGGAGCTCAGGAGACCACTGCCCATTTGTGGATTGTGGCCAGTGGCTCCAAGTCTCTGTTCCACCCAGTTTTTATTCAAATCTCTTTGCCCAGGTAGTAAACTGAGAGAGGGAATAAAGACACCAGCAGTTTCTCTGAGTGAGCATATCAGCTCCTATGGTTATTACTAACTTTAAGGATTACAGCAGTTTGAGGAATCTGAAACTTGAGTCTTAGCCTGGAGTCACACACACAGATTCCTAGGGAAGTGTTAAACTCTGTTATTTCACTGTAGAGTAAAATACCACTGGCATTAATCTCCTCTGAGGAATATGGGAGAGAGGCATTTTACTCTCATTACTACCACAGAGGATTTTCCTCTGCAATAAGGAATGTAAGCCCTCCTGCCCCTATCTCAGGGTTGGAGCTGTTCCCCTGGCCTCTGCCCCACTCAAATGCAAATGTCCACAATGGGTATCTGCTTTGTCTGCTTAATGAGCAGGAATATACCTAGAAGATGTATCTTTTCTAATTCTTGCCATAATCTCTTTTATGGTCCTTAGCTTCTTCAGAGTGTTCACACACTCAAGCAGGGTATTTATGTAAGCTATATCCCCAATAGGTCAGTTTCAGGAAAGACCAGAAACCTGTTTAGATAAGAAATTTAGCAATGGCTGACTTAAAGGTAAACTAGCCTTACTTTTCTTTGTTCTGACTCCTTCAGGTTACTTTTTAATTTTCCCTTTTGGGGGGGTACCCTCCTCTGCTCAGACTGGGGTCTTCGGTCCTCATTCCACCTGCATACTTTATTTTAAGCTTAGGGATTAAATAGAAGACTGTTTAGAGAAATACATTTTTAAAAATGCACAGGTGAATGCAAACTGTTCATAATCCTAATAGCAAAATGCCAAAGACTTTATAGATAAACCACAAACGGTATTTAAATTGCAAATAGATAGCTAGCAGCTATTGTTAGAAGTAATTGAAGACAGAAAGTAAAAAGAAACATTGAAAGTTATCCTGTTCTGAGGTTTAACATTGCCAAAATAATAAAAGTAAAACAGCCAGATTTTGAAAGAGGAAAATATGGAAATGCAAATGAACAAGAACACCAAAACTCTTTTTTTACTTAGTATGGAAAGTCACTGAAATGAGTTATCTTACTCTTTAAAAATAAAACAAACCAAGATTGGTGCCTGTAGCTCAGTGAGTAGGGTGCCAGCCACATATACCAGAGCTGGCATGTTCAAGCCTGGCCCAGGCCTGCTAAAACAACAATGACAACTACAACAAAAAAAATAAAATAAATAAAAACTTACAACTTACCCTATTTGGCTTACAGATTGCTTTCCTTCATCTCCCAAAAGACATATATGTTTCTTAAGCTATTTGACTAGGTATGAATTTTAAAAGGCAAAAACATTCTTAATCTGGCTCAGTGCCTGTAGCCCAGTGGCTAGGGTGCCAGCCACATACCCCAGAGTTGGCAGGTTCAAACTAGTCGAGGAATGCCAAACAATAATGAGAACTAGAACTAAAAAATAGCTGGGCATTGTGGTGGGCTTCTATAGTCCCAGCTGCTGGGGAGGCTGAGGCAAGAGAATGGCTTAAGCCTAAGAGGTAGAGGTTGCTGTGAGCTGTGATGCTACAGCACTCTACTACCCAGGGTAACATGGTGAGACTCTCTCTCAAAAAATAAAAAATAAATTAAAACAAACAACAAAACACATATGCTTCATGAGATTAAAATAAATGAAAATAAATAAAAAGCGTTTACTTAAGAAGAGCTGCAGAAAAATCTGGTCTGGGCACCCATCTTCTATAATTTACCTATAAAGTTGTACTGAGTAAATGTCACTGCAATCAAACTGAACATTCTCAAATTTGTATAGAAAAAAACTTAAGGTATATATTTCAACATAATAAAAATTATTTTCTTTCTCAATGACCAATTATTTATGATATTTGAGAAATGTATTTGATGAAATAAATGAATTATATGGAAAGATTCAATAGAAATATAGCTTAAGATAAGCTTTGAACAAGCACTACATAATTCTACATCTCCTCAACATGCAAATTCTTACACATAGAGTCATTAGTATGTGTATTTGGTGAAATTGTCAAGTATTGTCATGGTTTGCTTAGCAGACTTTGCTTTATCAAAGCAGGCTTCTTATATCAATTATTTTTCTCCTTTAAAGAATGACTAAGCAACAGGCTTTGTTTGTAAATAGTAGCCATTTATACTATACCCATCTGTAATTCTATGTGATTCCCTGCTATTTTCATTGAATACCTCAGCTACTGCTCAATTGACAATGCCTTCATATTTTTCTTGTGTGTATGATAAGCAGTGGATGACATATGAGTCCAAAGATTGAAGTTCTCCAATCTATAAATAGTACAAGTAGATTAGAAGCCTCCTTTGCCAAATCCAGTGTCCTGAGATATGCTTTATCAGGGAGTTTCTCGAATATTCTATAAATAAAAATGATCAAAGCAGTTGAAAAGACAGTTTAAGTTTTCCAAAATTAGTTCAGATACAGTTTTTATATTTTTTTATTTGTTTGTTTTTTGTGGGTTTTGGCCGGGGCTGGGTTTGAACCCACCACCTCCAGCATATGGGACCGGCACCTTCCTCCTTTGAGCCACAGGCACTGCCCTAGTCTTTATATTTTTTGAAGTAGATATTTTTGAAGAAAATATTATTAAAATACACACATAGTAAATGTAGATAAAATTTGAATTTTCTGGAAGTGAAAAACCTTCATGACCTGTACCTTCAAAAGAAGTAAAACAAAACAAAACAAGACAAAACAAGACATCACTTCTACCCCATACAAGTACACTCATTTGCTGCGATAGTCACAGTATGTCGCCACACAAGAGTTATGGTCATTACCCCAACTCCAATGTGATAAATTTTGCCTGCTTTTCAGCTAAATATAAATTGTAGCAAATAGCATTTTCTCTACTGTGCCTATTCTTTTCCTCAATATTTTATTTATAAAATTGACCTCCGTTGTTTTATGTATTTTTAATTAATTTATTTTTTTCATATTGCAACAGTTCTTCACTGAAGGAAATTTTGAGCTCCATATAATATTTCATAATGTTTCGCATAATTGGGTTTGTAACAAGGGAGATAGTGCTGTTGTCACCTACTAGATAGAGAAATCTTACAGTGCATTGGATGGCTTTCTAAAACAAAAATTATTCAGCCTGAAATATCAACTGGTAAGAAATGCTTCTGTATAAACATACATTAATGAATTATACAACAGTTTACTTATCCAGTTCATTCTTATTAAATAATCGGCTCAAGTATGCTCAAGTATGCTTTTTGGCAATTCTGAATAGCACAACTGAACATTTTTGTACCTGTGTTTTAGGCAATTAAGAGTAGAAATAAACCAGAAATCAATCGCAAATCATTCATGAGAAAGCACTTAGGTTATTTTCAAATAACTTAAAAGTAAAGCAATAAATTAAAGCAGAAATTATGTTTCAAATGTATTGAGAAATTGAATATTTTTGTTTTCCTAAAAGGGTGCAAATAATTGTTCAATAAATGGAAAATGTTTAGGTGGAAACAATAAATTCAAACTAGATATGTCAATATTGAGAGATATATAAGAATACAAATGTTCCAATAATCTCAAATATTCTAGATTAAGTACTTTCCTTAAAAGCATAAATGTAGAATAAAACGTTTAAAGAATGTAAATTCTATTACAAAACACAGAACATTGATTTTCTTATCTTCTTTTCATCCTATCATTTCTAAGTATTCTATCAAATTGATTTCATTAGACCTTATTTTAAGAAAATGATAGATTTTATATAAAGAGATTAATTTAACTATGTTCATATCTGTGATTAACTCTCAGTATGTGACACATCTCTCTAAATGCACTTATAAATTAAAACCATAAAAATATGATACTGAATGAAATGTAGTTTTCTAACATTGATCATATTATATCAAATATTTCCCTATCAAGATTTCTGTTTATTATTAAGCACAATAAAATTATTTTGAACATGAATATCATATTTAATCTATGATAATGTATGTATGTCACTATTATTTACATTAGAATTGACTTTATAAGAATGTCTATATTGTCTTTTTAAAAATTTTTCAGCTATAGTATTGTTTTCTCAATCTTAGCCTTTAGAAAATGTTTGATAAATGCTATATGAATGAAATATTCTAAACAGTTCCCTTTTCATATTATTTTAAAACAAATAGTGGTAGATTGTTAAGGAGTTGGGTACAAGAATCAAAATGAATGTCTACTTGGAATATTTTTAAATGTTGAATTAATATAGTCAATGTGTGATTTTCCACTTCTATTTTTCATTGGCAGCTCTAGTTGTAGTTGGTTTGCTTGTTTTCCTTGTATCTAAAATCATATGCTACATCTGTGGTTTTGAAATGCTGTAGATATTAAAATGACACAACTATCCTGTGACAGGTTAAAGTACTGTCACACTAAAGCTCAGTCAGTTTTTTTAAATCTATGGCACAAAACTAGCAAAATTTCCGTCATAAAAAAAAAAAAATTTCAGCATCTGTGATATAATTTATAACACATTAGATAAGTCATTTTAGGAAAATGTGGCAGATATGAGTAAATAAGTGGTAGTTAAATTTGTGACAATTATATACAAAATATTTATATAATTTTATATAAACAACCTTTATAAAATTCATTATGCTATATAACTGTCATTTTACTCTGAATTAACATTACTTTTAAGTTTTCTATAACTAATTTGCTCTACTTTTGCTTTTTAAAATGTGTACAAAGTGTATACTAAAGAAGGTTGAAAATATTGACATAACAAATTTTGGAGTGATAACTATTTAAAAACAACATATTTTTTATTTTGGTTTAAATTTTTTGGAAACCTTCCATGCTCAGTGACTATTATTATTTCACAAAGGGTCAAAGACTCTATCTTGAAAGGGGCAAACAGTAAATAATTTAGGCTTGTGGGGACATGCAGTTTCTGTCCAAAATTCAACTCTACAGATGTAGTGTGGAAGCACGGAAAACACTATGTAAACAAATAAAGTGGTTGTAATACAATAACATTTTCATTATGAAGCTAAGTGGTATGTAAGATTTGCCATACAGGTGTAGTTTGCAAACCCCTGGTTTAGATCATATCATATATGATATAGTTATACAACCAATAGGAATTATTTACAATCTTTCTTTTAAAAGCATGCACTACTAAGGATGATTCTAATTAACATTTTAAAAAAATAATTCAGGAATGCACTATAATTTATAAATAAATGAAAAGAAGAGTGGATCTGGACAATTTCCTAGAGGGATGGAAAATCTATTTTGAAAATGATGAAAGAAAAAAATTAATGAAGAGTTATTAATTTTAAAACAAAGCATTTTTATCGTAAAAGTATTAATTCACAAATGATAATTGCAGAGTATATTGAAATAAAAAGAAAATCTATTTTTCTTTAAAGAACAAACATTTTGAGTGTTTCAGTCCAATATGTAAAAGGCTTGGAAACCATCACTCTCATTTCACAGTGAGAAAGCAGCCAAACAAACTGACAATCAACATCTCTTCTTACACACACCAGACATTTGAAGATGCAAGGCAAACTGCTGCCCTGGTAATTATTCAGCCAGACAGACGGGCAGATACGGAGATTAACACAGGTTAGATACACAGGTTAACTATAGTAGAATCCCACAGCAAAAGCCCTCAGCTAGAGTTAATAAGGATAGCAATAGTTGAAACTGTCACTTATTAATTGCTAAAGGTTCATCATGTACTACTTTGATACTTTAAAGCTGCAAGGAAGTTAAATCTTTGGTGAAGAGATGCACATCTCACTGAAGTCTACCTCCAGGAGCCATACCATGATGTCAGGGTGATTACTGGGGAAAAATACCTCCACCTTTTATCTGACTTGGGGTACATAAATGTAAGCTCTTGGAAATACTATGAGAGCTAGGTTGGGGTTTTTTTTTCTTGCTTGTTTGGTTTGATTTTTAGTTTTGGAACAAAGCCTGTTCTTAAGTAAAACAATCAGAATCACACCAATTGGGAGCTTACCAAAGACTAATCGACCTGATTCAAGAGATACTCAACTCCAGCTCCCTCTAAGGCTCAATGTGGGAAAAATTCCCATCCAAAGATCACTATCAACCTATGGAACACTTCCCATCACGCCATAGCTTACCCCAAAATCTTCAAGGTTCCTGTAAAATAATGAAGAATTACAGCTAAAAGAATGGCAATTTTCCAAATCCTTTTTTTAAAACCTTAGAACATATATTTCACTTATTTCTCATTAGTGTTTCAAAATTGTGATTTTCACAAATTGTGATTGTAGAATACAGATGGTGGTATTAAAATTAAAACAAGATTTTTCAATAATAGATTGTGTCTATTAATGTGTGTTTATAATTGTAAAACATAAGTAATATAAAATTTATTTTTTACTACTTTTAAATGCATAGTTTAGTGGCATTCAGTACATTCACAATGTTGTCCAACCTATATAGCTGTCATAAAACCTGAACAGAAAAGGAAAGGCAAAAAAAAAAAAAAAAAAAAAAAGTTACTTAAAAACATTTAGCCTTTGACACTATAGCTACAGAAATCAGGGAACACAGCTTATTGTCAATCAAAACCAAAATGAAACAAACAGTAGGAAAAGAAAAATCGTAAAACTTCACACTAAAAAGCCTATCTACCTTAGCTTCTGCTACATAATCATGGCTGATTTCCAACACCAAATTATAAGGCATGCTAATGAAAACCTACCCACACACTGTCTAAAGAGACAAAGCAAGCATAAAAACTAGAATGAGAAATGACACAGATTTCAAAATTATCACAAAGAGAGTTTAAAATAACTATGATAAATATAGTTAAGGCTATCATGGAAATAGTAAGCAGCACGAACAAACATAAGAATTGTACACGCAGAGATATGGAAACTCTAAGGAAATATCAAAAGGAAATGCTAGAAATGTAAAACACTGTAACAAAAATTAAGATTACCTTATATGGACTTACCATTAGAATACGTGCACCCAAGAACAGAACCAATGAGCTTATAGATAGAGCCATAGAGATATAAATAAAACAAAACACAAGGAGAAAAAAAAAATAAGAAATGGAACAAAATACCCAAGAACCACAGGATAAAGAAAAATGTAACATATGCACAGTAGAAAAACAAGAAGGAGAAGAAATACTGACAAAAACAGGAGAATTATTTCAAATAATGATAACTATTTCCAAAATTAATGACAGATGCTAAGCCACAGATTCAGGATGCTTAGAGAATAAGGCTAGAGAACCAGGATAAATAGTCCTCAAATATACAACTAAGCATACCACATTCAGAGTACAGGAAATCAAAGACAAATAGGCAATCTTTAAATCTGGGGAATACGTAACACCCTACCTCCAGAGGAAGAAGAGTAAGAATTACATTGAACTTTTCTGCAGAAACCATTTAAACAAGAAGAGAGGAGAGTGACATTTATAAGGATTGATAGAAAAAAATACAAAATACAAAGCTAGAATTATTGTCCAGTAAATTTTTTCTTCAAAATTAAAGAAGAAATAAAGATTTTTCTCAGTCAAAAAATGAGTGATGTAGTCACCAGATCTGCTAGGTTAACTTGCTCAGAGACATGGAAAAGAAACAAGTCAGAAACATTAATACATTATGAAAGGAAGAAAGTCACATGGTGACAGTAAACACATACAATTTCATAAAGTTCTATTACTATGGGGATGATGTGTAAATCGTTTATAAATTTAGTATGAAATTTAAAAGATACTATTAAGAATGAAATTGCTAGAATAATTTGTCAAGGGATACAATGTATAAAAAGATATGAATTGTGACATCAATAATTCAATGTGTGACAGAAGTCAGGGTAAAAATATAGTGTCATTTTATGCAATAAAAGTTATCAACTAAAATAATCTCATGTTACTGTAGGATGTTTTATGTACTTCTCACAGTGATCACAAAGCCAAAGCCTATGAAAGATTCACAAAAGATAAAAGGTAAAGAATAAAAGGACAGCACTATAGAAAATCATCTAATCAATATGACAATCGAGAGAGGAAGAAAAAATAAAGGATAGGTAAACAACCAGAAAATGATAAAATGATAGTATTGAGTCATTACCCATCAACACTAATTTTATATGTAAATGAATTTTATTGTCCTGGCAAAAGACATATAGTGGCTGATTGGATTAAGAGGACCCTATTATATATTGCCTACAAAAAACTCATTTCCTATTTAAGGACACACATAGATAGACAGTGAAAGGATAGGAAAGATACCTCAGGCCATGGGAAAACAAAAGTGAGCAAGATATCCCAGGCAGAGAGAAATCAAAAGTGAGCAAGTGTAATGTTACTATGTCAGGGAACAAAAACAAAAGTAAATACTAACAATTCAAAAACTATATAACAGGATAGAGAATGTCATTATATAATGATAAAGGAATCAAGAGGATATATTAATTGTACATATACATGGGCCCAATTTTAAAACACTTAAATTTATAAAATGCTAATAGATCTGACAGAAGTAATAGGTTGTAATATAAAAATGGTAGGGAATTCACTCAGGTAGTTTTAATAATGTATAGATTTTTGAGACATAAAATAAATACAGCAACATTGCACATAAATTATACTTTATGCAAAATGAACCTAACAGACATATACACAGTTTTCATACAGCAGTAGCAGAATACACAGTCTTCTCAACTGCAAATGGAACATTTTTTAGGGTAGATCATATGTTAGCCCATTAAACAAGTTTAAACATATTTAAGAATAATGAAATTATATAAAGCATCATTTCTGATCACAATGGTGTAAAACTAGAATTAACTACCAGGAGGAATTTTGGAGAAGGTACAAATAAAAAGAAATCAAACAAAATGTTCCTAGACAATCAACGAGTCAAAGAAAAATGAAAGAATTTAAAAAGTAACTTGAAAAAAAATGAATGTAGGAAAATTTAAGAAGTAAGGTAATAGCAATAAATCCCTACATCAACAGAAAAGAAAGGTATCCAATAAATAACCGAACGTTTGTTGAGGAAACTGTAAGATTTCTTAAGGAATTGGGAAATGAGTAAATTAAGAACAAAGAAAAAGGGAGGAATACAGTAATCAAAAGTAGAGCAGAAAGAAATGAAAGAAGACCAGAGAAAGAATGAAAAAACTCAAAAAGTCAGTCTTCTGAAAACATAACTAAAATCAACAAACTTTTGGGTAGTGTAAGAAAGAAATATCTCAGATACATTACAAATGAAAATAAGAAACAATACTACTGATACTAGAAAAATAAAAAGGATCATGAGACTCTGTTGAACAATTAAAATCCAACAAAATAGATAACCTAAAAGAAATAGATATATTTCTGGATATGTATAATCTACCAAGACCAAATTATGAATAAATAGAAAACCTCAGTAGATCAATAACCATACAGGAATTGACATAGTAATAAAAACTTCCAATCAAAGAAAAGCCCAGCCTGTGATGGCTTACTGTTGATTTCTACCAAATATTGAAAAAAGAATTAATACCAATCCTTATCAAAATCATCAAAAGTATTTTAAAATATTCATACTTCCATAATTCCAATTTATTTTACCCAGGCTAGCATTATCCCAATACCAAAGCCAGACAAGTGCAGTAGAAGAATAAAAATTACAGACAAAATTCCCTGATGAACATCTGTACATATATTCCCCAAAAATATATTTAATTCAATTTAAAAGCATATTCAAAGGACCATTCCCCATGATCACATGTAATCACCACTCAAGAATGGCTCCATATACATAAATCCATAAGAAGCAAAACCATATGATTATATCAATAGACACAGAAAATGAATGAAATATTTTTTTACCACAATAAATCTCAACAATTTAGGTATAGTGGAATATACCTCAACACTAAAGGGCATATATGGCAAACTCACTGCTAACATTACACTCAGTGAAAAAAGGTCGAAAGCTTTTCCATGAAGATCAAGAACACGAGGATGCCAGCTCTCACCACTTCTACTCAACACAGCATGAGAACTGCTAGCCAGAGCAAATGAACAAGAAAAAGAAAATTTTAAAAAGGCATACAAATTAGAAAGGAACAAGTTGAATTGTCCTTGTTTGCCCATGAAATGATCTTATATGGAAAAAATGCTAAAACATCCAGAAAAAGATATTACAACTAATGAACTAATTCAGTTCATAGTGACTAAAGCTTATAAAATAAGCATTTAGAATTCAGTAGTATTTCTGCACCCTAACACTAAATTCTCTGAAAAAAATATACATATCTCTTAACAATATCTACAAAAAAACACCCAGAACTAAATTCAAATAATGAGATAAGAGATCTGTAGACTGAAAATCACTGATGAAAGAGATTGCAGAGGACATAATTAAAGGGAAAGTTATCCATGTTCAGGGAGTGGAAGAATTAATGTTGTTATAATATCTATACAATCCAAAGTGATCATTCAGTGTAACCATGACATTCTTCAGATAAATAAGGAAAACAATCCCATAATTGAAATGCAACCAAAAACCTCAAAAAGCCAACACAATATTGAACAATATATAAAGATGGAGCCATAATACTACCTGATTTCTAAATGTAATACGAAGTTATAGTAATCAAACAACAGAGTATAAAGTTATAAGTTACAGTAATCAAACAGCATGGGATAAAAACAGATATACAGAATGATGTAGCAAAAATAGAATCTATACATTTGTGATCAATTGATTTTTAACATAAATGCAAGAACACAAAATGAACAAAGGACAGTCTTTTCAGTAAATGATTTAGGAAAAGAGGATGTCCACATTCAGAAGAATAAAATTAGACCTTTACTTTACACTATATACAAAAATCAACTCAAAATGATTTAAATACAAACATAAGTCCATAAACAAAAAGCTAAAATGTAAACTATAAAAAATAGAAAAAAAAACATTTCCATGACATACTTCTGGCCAATATTTTTTTGGCCAGAACCCAAAAGCAATCATCAAAAAACCAAAACAGACAAGTGGGATTATCTTTAACTCAAAAGTTTTTGCACAGCCAGGAAAAACAATCAACAGAATAAAGAGACAGCATATGGAATGGAAGAATCTATTTACAAACCATACATATGACCAACGGTTAATATAAAAAATGCATAATAAAATTAAATAATTCAATAGTAAGTAAATAAATGTTCCAATTAAAATGTGGACAATGTACCTATAAAATATTTCTCAAAAGAAGAGATTCAAATGGCCAACAAGTATATGATAACACGCCCCATGCTCCACATGACTGGGAAATACAAATCAAAATTGGAATGAGATACCACCTCAAATCTGTCAGGAGTACCATTAGAAAAATGATATGTAAGTGTTGTTGTGGCTGTATATAAAGAATACTCTTACACATTGTCACTGGAAATATAAATCAGTGTATTCCTTATAGAAAATAGAAGGAAGTTTTCTCAAAATATTAAAAATAAAACTATCCTGATATCTAGAAATTCCACTACTTTGGTACGTCTATAAGGAAAATGAAATCAGTGTATCAAAGTGATACCTGCATACTCATGGTCTCTGCAGTATTTTTCATAAGAGCCATGATGTGGGATAAAGCTAAGTGTTCAACAAGGGATAAATGAATAAGAAAATGTGATATAAATAGAGGATAGATAGATAGATAGACAGACAGACAATAGAATACTATTCATCTTTAAGAATACTATTCATCTTCTCCTTAAAAAAAGGAAATCTTTCATTTGTGACAACGTGGATGAACCTATGGGACATTATATTAACTGAAATAAGCCAGCACAAAAAGACAAGTAACATAGGATCTCATATATGGAACTTAAAAAGTTTAATTTAAGAAACGGAAATTGTAATGGTGCCTGACAGGGGTTGTGGTTGTGGTAGAGGGTTGGGGAGATGTTGGTCAAAAGATATAAAATTTTGGTTAAGAGGAATAATCTCAAGAGATCTATTATACAACCCAGTTATTATACATAGGTCTCTGCAAGAGTTTTGAGACAGACTGTGTTATGTTCCATTACTTCCCGTCCCAGAAATTGAGTTGACAGGGTCTTTCTGACTTACCCATGCAAGTTCAACTTGCTTGACTATCAGTATTGCTGTTCCTTCATGTTTATAATAATAATACACTGTATTCTTGAAAATCACTGAGTGGATTTTAAGTGTTCTTATTACAAAAAATGCTAAATATTTGAAGTGATGTATATGTTTATATCAGCACAACAATGCCATCCTAAAATTTAGACATTTTTTAAAACATCATATATGTGGCAAGTATAGGCAAGTTTATCAATTAAAACATTAATTAAAAATAAGTTATTATAACATTTTAAGATACAATGTTAGTCAAGATAGCACAAGTGATTTTTCTCTATACTAGAAAAGAGCAACTGGATTTTGAACTTAAAAACATGCACCACTTACACCATCTTCCTCCACACCTCTCCGCCAAAAAAAGACAAAAGTGAAAAAAAGAAAAGTAAAAAAAAATTAAAATCCTACTTTGCAAAAGATACTTTCTATGGAATCAAGTTACAAGTCACAGACTGGGAAAAAACATTTGCAAAATCCCTATCTGGTAAAGGATAAATGCTCAAAATATAAATTAACTTCTAAAACTAAACAATAAGAAAAGTAAAAATAAACAATTTAAATAGGGAAAGTTAAAATCTGAACTTTCTTTTTATCACATAAAGATAGAAAATAAGTATATGCAAAATTTTTAACGTTACATGTCATTATGAATTTTCAAATCAAAACAGAAATTCTACTATGTGCCTATTAGAATGGCTAAATTCCAAAATATAACCAATTTTATATGTTCTTGAAAATATGGAGCAAAAAGAACTCTCATTACTGATGGAAATGGAAGATAGCATAATTGTTTCTTACATAATTTCTTACATCATCCCACGTAATAAAAAAAAGTTCTTCTTTACTAAAATGAATAGGAAACTTATTTCACACAACAAGCTCCACCCAACTATTATTTTTTTATTTAAAATTGCCAATTAAAAATTAGTAATGGACCAAAAAAGGCACACTTTTTAAAATTATGTTGGTCAAAGAGGAAGTTTTAAGCATTAAAAAATTAAAGTGAATCAAAATACATATTAACAATATCAGAGTTTGTGGTTTATAGCTAAGGAAGTGCTAAAAAGAAAATTTACATCACTAAATGTTTACATTAGAAGAAAAGGAAAAATGTCTAATGAATAACTAACTTTCCAACATAAGTAACTAGAAAAAAGAGCAAACTAAAACCAAAGCAAATTGAATTAAGAAAATAGTGATATAAAAATAGAGAGAAAAAAGAGGCAAAAATAAAACAGAAAGTCCGGTTTTTGAAAAATTGAATAAAACTGACAAACATAAGAAAACTAACAAAGAATGGTGGCACTTGTCGCTCAGTTGGTAGGGCTCTGGCCACATACACCAAGGCTGGTGGGTTCGAACCCAGCGCTGACCTGCTAAAACAACAATGACAGTTGAAACAACAACAACAAAATAGCCGGGCATTGTGGTAGGCTCTTGTGATCCCAGCTACTTGGGGGGCTCAGGCAAGAGAATCGCTTAAGCCCAAGAGTTTGAGGTTGTGCTGAGCTGTGACACCAGGGCCCTCTCTCTACCAAGGGCAACAGCTTCAGACTCTGCCGCAACAACAACAACAAAAGACTAAAAAGAAAAAAAGGAAGACGCAAATTACTAATATTAGGAATAAAGTAAAGGATATCACTATGGACATTTCAGATATAAAAAAGATAACAAAAGACTGTTATAATATTTGTACAGATATAAATTATACAGATTAATCAAAAAGACCTCAATTGCTAGAGGCTTACACATCGTATTTCATTCTACCAAAAATATAAAACTACAAAAACCTTGTCATTACTAAGGAAGTTGAACTTTTAATTAAAAATCTCCCACCCCCACCAAATTTTATCCCTAGGGCTAGAGAATCTTACCAAATGCTGTAAACTGGGAAGTATATTTTGGAAAACAAAAATAGATGCTTCAAAAATAAAACAATAAAAATCTTAAAAAAAAAAAAATCCCTGATCATCCATTTATAGTCTGGAATGAGATTTAAAACAATTCTGAACTGGAAAGGTATAAGTGAGACCACTTCTTTAATAAGAGACAGACTTTTCATCTTTATTAAATAAAAAAAATTAAAGTATTAACTAAAATGAGGAAGACTAACAGAAATACAATTTAGGAAAATCATTTGCAATACAAAGGCAAAATGTGTCACACACACAAAAAGAAAAAAACCCTAATAGAAAAATAGGCAGGAATTTGAAAATGCGAGTCACATAAACGCAAAGTGAACAGATCAGCATACACACAAGAGATGCTGAAATTTACTGCTAGTCAGGGAAATGCAAGTTAAAGTAAGAATGAGATATCACATTACAAAAATCAGACTGACAAAATTAAAATAAGTGATGACATCTATTGTCAGCAAGAATTCAGGCAAGAAGTACTCTCCCACAATTTTGGAAGAGATGTGAATTGTTAAAAAACATCTTAGAAAGCCATCTGGCAACTTCTACAAAAAATTAAAAATACACTTATACTTTGTTCCAACAATTCCATTTCTGGGAATCTATCCTTCAGAGTAAAAATGCACTTGTTTATGAGAATAGAAGCTCAAAGATGTTTATTGTTGTATATTTTATAATTGCACAAAGACTAGAAATAATAAAGTATGTACTGGTGAATGCATTTATAAAACTATTTTAAATAATAAATTAGTTACCAATTTGTCAAAGATACTAAACCTAGCTTTGAATGATACATTACAAAAGTATGCATGGGAACTGAAATGTAAATGGGAGTATTAATGAAAAACATCAATATATATGATTAGATGACCACAAAGTAAAATATGAAGAAAAAAACAAAACAAAATAAAACTACCTAAAGAGCTACTTCATTGTCCTTCACAAATGTTATGTTTTTTACAAACTGAAAGTGTTGAGCAAGTGTATTGGTATCACTTTTTCAACAATGTGTCATTTCATATCTCTTTCTTACAACCGGATAATGCTTGCAATATTTTAAAGTTATTCTTTATTAATATATGTTATAGTTATCTATTATTAGTGATCACTGATATTATTGTAATTGATTTTGGTCACCATATGTTACACTATTATAAGTTGGCAAATTTAATCAACAATTATTATGAGTGTTCAGATCGTTCCATAGACCAACCGTTATCTTGTCTCCTTATCCTCAGTCTTTCTATTTTGAGCGAACAACAACATTGACATTTGGCCAATTAATAACCTTGCAATGTCCTCTAAGTGTTCAAGTGAAAACAATATTTGCATATCTCTCATTTTAAATCAAAAGCTAGAAATAATTAAACTCAGTAAGGAGACAAGTCAAAAGCCAAAATAGGCCGAAAGCTAAGTTGCTTCTGCCAAAATTTTGAATGCAAGGGAAAAGGTCTTGAAGGAAATTAAAAGTGATACTCCAGTGAACACACAAATATTAGGGAAAGCAAAATAACTTTATTGCTGATATAAAGAAAGTTTAACATCAAACTAGCCACTTCATTCCCTTAAGCCAAAGCTTAATCAAGAACAAAGTCCTAACTCTTCAATTTTGAAAGGTGAGTGAGGCAAGGCAGTAGCAGAAGAGAAGTTGGGATCCAGCAGAGGTTGGTTCATGAGCTTTAAGGAAATAAGCTAGCCTCATATTATGGAAGTACAAGGGAAAGATCAGATGCTGATGGAGAAAATGCATCAAGTTATCCAAAAGGTCTACCTAAAATGATTGATGAAGGTGGCTACACTAAACAAAAGATTGTCAAGGCAGATGAAACACTGGAAGAAGAGGCCATTTAGCACTTTTATAGCTCAGAAGAGTCAATACCTGGCTTCAAAGTTTCAAAGGCCTACTCTCTCGTTAAAAGTGAATGGGGACTTTTCATCTGAACTTTCATCTGAAACCAATGACCCTTTGCCATTTTGAAAATTCTAGGGCTCTTAAGAATTATACTGAATCTACTCTGCCAGTGTTTCACAGATAAAACAACAAAGCTTGAATCATAACATATCTGTCTAGAGCAGTGGTTTGCAACTGGCATGCCGTAGCACACTGGTGTGCTATGATAGAATCTTAAGTGAGTTCTGAAAAATTTTAAAGATCATTAATTAATTTATTTTCAAAAGAATTTCAAAGTACAGTAAGTCTATTCTTTTTTTTAAAACTTTTTTGATCAACATAATTTGTTTGTCATGGAAATTTAACTATAGATTCAAGTGTACTGTATGATTTTAAAAAAAGGTTGAAAAACACTGGTCTCTAGAGCATAGTTTACTGAATATTTTAAGCCCATTGTAGACACCTACACTAAGGTAGAGAGATTCCTTTCAAAGTATTAGTGTTCACTGGCAATACACCAGGTCTCCCACGAGATTGGATGGAGATATACAAGAAGATTAATGTTTTCATGTCTGCTGACACCACAGCCATCCTGAAGTCCATATAATAGCAGTAATTATGACTTCCAAATGTTATTATTAAGAAATATATTATCTAAAGTTGTATCTACTCTAGTGATCACTCTACTGATATGAGAAAAAAATCTTCTAGAAAAATAAGTCATTTTAGATACCATTAAAAGTGTTTATTTGTAATTCATAGAAGGTGATAAAATACCAACCTTAGCATGAGTTTGAAAGAATTTGATTGTAACCAGCATAGATGACTTTGATAAATTCAAGACTTCAGTGGAGGAAATAACCACAGATGAGGTGGAAAGAGCAAAAAACTAGTATTAGAAGTGAAGTTTGAATAGGTGACTGAATTGCTGCGACCTCATGATAAAACTTGAGTGGATGAGGAGTTACTGTTTTTGAATGACCAAAGAAAGTAGTCTTTGAGATGGTCTCTGTTCCTGGTGAAGATGGTGTGAACATTGTTGAGATGAAAACAAAGAATTTAGAATTATTACATAAACTTAGTTGATGAAGGGTAGTGGAGTTTGAGAGGATTGGCTATAATTTTGGAAGAAAGTCTCCTGTTGGGAAAAGGCTATTAAATAGCAGCTCATGTTACAGAGAAATCTTCCATATAAGGAAGAGTCAATTGATGTGGAATTGTCTTGTTTTAAAAAATTACAAAGCCACCTTAGCCTTCAGCAACTACCACTCTGATTCACCAGCAACCATCACTATTGCGGCAAAATCTTCCACCAGAAAAAAGATTATGACTTATTGGAAGCTCTGATGATCACTACAATATTTTAATAATAGGTAATTTTTAGTTAAAGTATGTACCTTGGTTTGCATAGTGCTATGACATACTTAGTAGACTACGGTAGGGTGAAACATAACTTTTATATGCACTTAGAACTGCCCCAATGTATGTGATTCTATTGTTGTCTTCTGGAACCAAATCCACAATGTTTTCAAGACATGTTTGTAGTTAACTTGTGTAACAAGGGTCCGGTGTTGTGATGAGATTGGAGTGGAGAAGGATTAAATGACACAAATAATAAATAAAAACATGTATTAAATATGTGTGTCCACTTTGAAAATTAAATAATATGGGTAAAGCTTATAAAAAGTTATTTTGAGCCCGGACCTGCCAAACAACAATGACGGCTGCAACCAAAAAATAGCCGGGCGTTGTGGCAGGCGCCTGTGGTCCCAGCTACTTGGGAGGCGGAGGCAGGAGACTCACTTGAGCCCAGGAGTTAGAGGTTGCTGTGAGCTGTAATGCCATGGCACTCTACCCAGGGGGACAGCTTGAGGCTCTGTCTAAAAAAAAAAAAAAAAAAGTTATTTTGATTCTGATATGGTTTATTAAAAAGAAATTCTTTATTTTGGTAGACAAAATGTCTATGAACAACAGTTTGGCAGTAAACACACCATAGAACAGCTTTCTCTGAATGCCTGGTTTTAGTTTCCCTTGGTGACTATAGCCTTTAAATAGAAAATATCTCTTGAACAGAAGATTAAGTTTTGAACCAAGATTTCGTGGTTTTTCACAAATGCTTCTATTAATAAGTCTCTCAGCCTATACCTGCATGATTTTCTTGAGGTTTCTATGATTTCTTGCTTGTCACTTATGCCCTGAGAAATATCCAGTGGAATTTTTGTTTAAATTGAATGTAACAGTTTGAAAAATATAAATAATATTGAAATATGCTCAGTAGATTCAGCAATATTATGTTTTCTATATTTGTATAGTTAAATATTATTTGTATTTGTAATAATTTGGTATTTTATTTGTAGTAATTTAAGACATAATGTTTATAAAGAAAGCATTTTTATTTTGTTTAGCTAGTTTTAATTTCCAGGATTAATAACGAAAAGTCATTGCAATTGTAAAAACAATCTTTTGGAGAAAATAATCTATCATCGGCGTATATATTTAAACTCTTTTATGTGTGTTTAGAATACTCAAGTGACGCAAGTAATAATCTGCTCAGGAATTCTTAGTTGTCCTTGACAGGAATGCATTTAATGTAATTTGCAAACACATCAAAATTACATTTTCTAAAGTGTCCTTTTGCAGTTCCCTTAGTGCAGCCTAGGAACAGAGACAAGCTAGATGGGTTTTACAAACGAATCATTGTTACAAATGATATTCCTACTGAAAATATATGACAAAATTACAAGAAAACTGCATTTGTTAGAATAATAAAAAATGCATAGTCTAAAGTAATCTCAAGAAACTATGAGCACTGAGTTCATATTTTTAGACAAAACAATTCACAATTCATCATATGCTAGCATCTAAACATTTAGAAGATAAAGAAAATGATAATATCCTCAAAACTTTTGAAATAAGTGATTTTTTACTCAGTAATCTGTTAGTCATTAAGACATATTGATTAATAAAACAATCAACAAGTGAAGTGCAAAATTGTTGGTACCAATGATTGGCTGTAACAGAAGAAAATAGAATATTCTATCTACCCATCACTATGAATATTCAGCTATAGTTGTGTTGAGGTTTTCATCATCATCATTCCCCAGCCCTGGTCAAATTCATGTAAGTTTTCTGGATCTGGGAACACACTGACTTTTACCCCGGCAATGGATTGTATCTATTCATTTGTTAGGTTATATGTCTACCCCTAGACAAAGGACTCAGGCAGAGGGGAGATTTTCCACCTTGAGTCTTTCCCTCCGCCAGGAACTCTGGTGCTTTTCCTGCATTCTTTTCTGTAAAACAAATCCTACCTTACCACTGATCTCTGGCCTATGGATTCATTCATTAAATCCCTAAGAATAAAGACCTGCTGAAGAAGAAATTCCAATAATACCCACGTAAACAGAATTAAAAACAAAAATCATAAAGTCATCTCAATAGGTGAATAAAAAGCATTCAATAAAATCCAACATACTGTCATGATAAAACCTAATGAGACACAAAGGAACATACCTCAAAATACGATGTTTGTCATATATGATAAACCCACAGCCAGTTTCATATTCAATAGGGCAAAGATGAAAGCATTCCCTGTAAAGACGGAAACAAGACAAACATATCCTTTATTCTAACTTCTATTCAACATATTACTGGAACTCTTAGCCCAACCAACCAAACAAAAGAAGGAAATAAGGGCATCCACATTTAAAAATAGGAGGTCATACTGTCCCTGTGTGCTGATGATATGATCTCATATCTAGAAGATTCTTAAATACTTCTCAAAAAGAGTCCTAGAGTTAATAAACACATTCAGTGAAGTCTCAGGTGACAAAATTAATGTATTCACATCAGTTGCATTTTATACACTAATAATAGTCAAGCTGAGAATCAACAGGAATTCAGTACCATTTACAACAGCTGCAAAAAGATAAAATAGCTAGGAATATACCTAACAAAGGAGACGCAAGATCTCTGGAAGGAGAACTATAAAACACTGATGAAAGAATTCATTGATGACACAAAGAGATGGAAAAATATCCCATTCTCATGGAATGGAAGAATCAATGTTGTTAAAATAGTCATCATGTCCAAAGTGATTTACAGACTCAATGCAATTTCCATCAATGCCAGCATGAATATTCACAGAATTATTTTTTAAAAATCCTAAGTTTCATATGGAATCCAAAAAGCCTAAACAGGGCAAAACAATCCATAGTGGTAGAACAAATCTGGAGGTATCAAATGGTCCGACTTGGGCACTGTTGCTGAAACAGCCAGAAAATGTTAAAATTTTAATTAGAAAAGATAATATAATCAGTAATCCTGAGAACTTGCCTTCGAAATAAATGTATTATGTCATTGGGGTAAAAACAAAACAAAAAGCAATCTAGAATATGTCACAACAAAATTAAAATCCCAACCAAAAATCACTCAATTCTTTAGCTGTCCAAATGGAACATCAGTCTCAGTAAATCCAATACTTGACCTATAATTGCCTTCCAAAATAGGCTCTTGCTTCTTTGTCTGTGTAATAAAAAACAAACAGCTTTTGTCTAGTAACTATTAATAACAACTCTTGAGACTAATCCTTAATCCTATCTTACTACATGTTCTCAAATCAATAAATCATCCAGTTCTCCCACTTATGGCTCAAAAGTTTTAGTGACTTTGTTTTTTTATGAACACACAACCATACTTCCCAAATTTTGGCTAGGCTACCAGTATCACTCATCCAGATTCCTGCAAATTGCCACAACCAGTCTCTGCCTCTCACTTCGGTAGATTCATTAACATGTACAGCTTGTTCCACTTTAATTAATTTACCAAAATAATTCTAGTAAAATTTTGTCAAATGTAATAATTTTGCTTACTATATTAAATCCTAATTTCTGGTTTCTTGTTGAATTAACTTTAGGTCATCCTGCTAAACTTAAGTTAAAATAATTTGCAAATCTTGTCTTTGCTTATATTTTCTGCCATCTGTCCCCACAGTGTCCCACAACACAGGTACACAGGCACATACTTTCATTTTCTTCTTTTCTTCCCCCCTTCTCTTTCAGAAGTTCATATGCTGAACTTCTGTCATCTCTGGGTCGTTACATATGCTGCTCTGTCCATTCCAATATTCCAGACACACCTAACTAAATTCTCTTTATCTTCTACACTCTGGTTGCTGATTTCCCAATGCAAACACTGTCATTTTTTTTTTCTTTTTAAAGCAAATAATACTTAACTTTTCATAGTACAGCACATATCGTCTTTTAAACATATCCATGAACAAAATTATATAATTATGAAAGTCAGAGACTGCTCTATCTCTGTGGTGGATCATTATGTCGAGTCAGGCAACCCTTGACATACGGGAAACTCAGAAAATACAATTCAAAATCCACTTCCATAGTTCCTATAGTCCATTTTCTCTATTTATATACAACTAGTCTTCAAATCCTTTCTATAAATTTAAAAAATCAAGATTTCTCTCATCAATGCACTGTCAGTAAATAGCATAACATCTTAGCATAACATGTTGGAATTAAACTCCGAATGGTTCCTATAGTCAAATATATCTCAACTTCTATCAATATGGATCCTTCCCTTCCTGTTTCCTGTAACAATATAGGTGATTCTAAAATCATGTTTCTGCTTTGTCTTTTCTCCAATGCTTACCGTATTTCTTACTCAAGCTCCCCAGAACATGATCCGTATTTATTTTATACTTCCATGGTGATATCTTCATCTTCTCTTTCTCCTTCACATACATAAGTTCTGCCAAATAACATTATTTTCTACATCAATTATATCACCTCTTATTTTGGCATTAGCTTCCTTCAGGCACCTGCTGTTTGTCCTTCCCGCAAAAAAATTTAGAAACAACTACTTGCACACATGCTAATTTTATGGCTTTTTCATTTCTACTTTCACATGTATCCCTCCATTCAAACAGCAATAAGCTTCTGGAAATGAAACAGAGTGAACATATTTTAGGCTTTGTACCTGATCTGTGGATAATTGGTATATAGATCTCGCTCCACCAAAATAGGCTCTAGAAAACTTCAGTGTAAACATATTTATTCTTTTTCCCTAGAATTTCTATTTTAATAATTATCTTTCCGGCTTGGCGCCTATAGCTCAACCGGCTAAGGCACCAGCCACGTACACCTAAGGTGGCGGGTTCGAATCCCCAGCCCGGACCCGCCAAACAACAATGACGGCTGCAACCAAAAAATAGCCGGGCGTTGTGGTGGGCGCCTGTGGTCCCAGCTACTTGGGAGGCGGAGGCAGGAGACTCGCTCGAGCCCAGGAGTTGGAGGTTGCTGTGAGCTGTGATGCCATGGCACTCTACCCAGGGACAGCTTGAGGCTCTGTCTAAAAAAAAAAAAAAAAAAAAAAATAATTATCTTTCCTTACTATAATTTAGTTACTCCTTTTCTGCCCATCTTAGAAATCTGAAGGTTCTTTCCTAGGCTATCTTTTCTTTTCATTATAAACACTCACTTTGCTCAGTATTCTTCATTCTTATGTCTTTTATCTTATGATCTTTATACTGATAAATTACCAAGGTGCAGTAGAACCCAAATGGTTCTTTACCCACCCACTTATCTCATCCCTATGATTCACATTCTAGATCAGGAACCATTACCTTTCAATTGATACTGAAAAAGCCGTGTTAATCACTCTAATAATGAGGGACCTCAATATTTTTCCCAACTTCTTTTAATTGCATAGGTAAATTTATTCATCTGGCTTACTACTAAGGAACTATAATGGATACATGATATTTACTAATATTATATTGAAATATAAACATACAAACTCATATTAAGCAAAATCAGAAGATATGCTTCAAGTGATCTAATTTTCTTAAATCTGTTCATCTCATATTAGGAATTTACCTAATGATAAAGGTGAAGTTAATGATTGCTAAGCATATTGTTTTTAAAAAATATTAATGTTCTTCTGAGGAATGTAGACTCTTTCAAAAAATAGTGAAAGATAGTCTGTTTTAAGTTAGAGGTAGAAAAAATGTAAATGCCATTGAGGTACCTCATGTTTTAAGTTAGAGCAAAAAAATGTACATGACATATCCCAGTTATAATCTTATAACATGAATTTTGTGTTCTATTTATCTAGGTGTCTAATATGCACCTGTCACTTCTGGCTATTTACATAAAATAAAATCATTTGTCAGCAAGACTCCTGAACATTATTTGACATTTTTATAATGTGAGTGTCATATTTGTGCTTATGGGCAGAGGGACTTTGTCTAGAACGTACTAGACATACCATAGTACAAATCCTGATGTCTCTCCATTCTGACGGACTTCTCTTTATTTAATAACATGGATACTTCACAGAAACACTGTAGTTAGTGTTTGCTAGCAGTAGTTCAAAATGTGTGTCTGTCATGTAGAATCTGATATTAGAAAAGCCTTCAAATCTTAGATACTATAAATTAAAAGGTACTCTGTAAATTATATTTAAAATTTAATATGGCTACATAATAATTATAATAACCAGGGTTGAAAACATATCAATAATTATGATAAAAAATATGGTGTTTACTCATTTGACTAAAAAGGCAGGGGTCAGATGAATGGTAAAAGGGGGATGAGTTATTAATATTAAAACAAACTATACAAATATGATGCAATAAACAATCAACCTGTTATGTAAGGTTTCTAAATTCTAAGTTATAGATTGAAGTATTTGTATCCCTAATGAAATATTCTTGCACGAAGTGATAATGTGATTTGGGAAATGTAAACACATCTAGTTTTGTAAGAATGACTGCCCTTCTTAAATTGTAAAAGTCTCTACAGAACTTCACCTTGCTTTGACAATGTTCAAAAAAAATCATATCCTGAGAGCTGTTCCAGCAATGAAGAAGCCTTTCAGCACGGAGCTGTTATCTCAGCTCACACTGCTGATAGCTCTGCTAGCAATGAAAAGCCACTGCTAGAAAAAAATACGTGTAGTGGTCTTGAACCTTAAATCCCACTGGGGAATAGAAGCCAATTTTGTGAAAATGCACTAGGAGAAAAGATCCCAGGTAGCGGGTAGGTAGCTGGGTTCATACCTTATACAGAGAGAACACAGAAATCTGGAGTATATAGGCTTTGTTATTTTTTGTTCCATCTCTGGATCAAAATTCCTAGCTATCTACATTGAATAATATCTGTAATAAACGGACAATATGGGCATTTGATTGTTCCGACACGAAATACTTTTGGCTACCTCTTTTGAGATCCACCCACAAACTAAAGGACTCCTTGCTGCTGATTAACGGAACACGTTCTTATTAAGAGTTCTGAAGGAAGAAATTGAAAAGAATGTCAAATGACTCATCATCACATTATCAGCCAGCTGTCTGTCACTTATGTTCAGGGATACTATTTTTACCTCCTAACATTTGAAACTTTTAAAAGAAATCTGAAATTTTGTTCCCAAGTGTGTAAAAGCATCTAAAAAAATGACTTGTCACGTACTATTATCTATTCAATCCATTCTCAATGGCCATTTTAATAAACCCATCAATATTTATTGAGCACATATTATTGGCCTAGTTCTGAACTAGAAACTGTTAGACATTCACAAGAAACATAATGCTATGTGGCTGGTTTAAATAAGGTAAGCCTATTAAGGACAGAATGTATTTGCCAGTCAATAGAAGGCAATAGATAACTGCTAAGCATTAAGAATGTCCAAAATAAATACATATAAGAATATAGTAGAGAAAAAGCAATAAAGGCTGGAATGATACATTGAAAAGGTCCATGGCAGAGCAAAATCTGAGCAGAGAGTTGAAAAATGGATATAATTTAAATATAAATGTGTCATTTGGGTAGATATTTTAGGCTGGGAGATTCTAAGAGGCAAGCAGATTAGCATGGATTCAGGTAATAATGAACTATTTGTTGGATGAATATCATATTCAAGTTCCAAGCACAATGCAAGGAAGGGGCGCTGGCTCTCGGTGTTGACAACATACTGGAAAAAATGTTTTATGATAATAAAAGCATCGTAGTTCAGTAAGTAAAATGGCCTATAAAACACACACCATATGGAAACTAAGTAAGAAAGAAAAGGAACTATTCCAGCAGTGGAAAACAATAGATATATGTTTTATAGGATGATTATATACTTCCTCAGAAAATCATTGGTTTTATTTCCCGGGAGCAAACGCAATTGCAAAGGCAGAATGACATTTCACAGTGTGAGACATGATCAGAGTGGGTAAAGCAAGACCGGATCTCAGAGCATTAAGAGCACTGGGGTAAGAGATTACACGGAAGAGAGGAAGAGCTAGTGCACAGGTGATAAAGTTATTTAACATACTCTAAAGTATTTCAATTTTATTTTCAATACACATGAGAGTACTGAAGGATTTTGAGGAGCAGAGTAACATTTTCATTTTGGAACTTGAATAACTCCTTTTCGTGCTCTCCTATTCAGAGTATTCTTTTCTCAAACTTTTTGTGAATATTTTCAGAAATGTACATATTAAATTTATATCATAAGCTTATTCTTGAATATAACTAAGGATACTATTAATACAAAGGGATATGGAAAGAGATTTTAACCTTTGCCTCAGAAAGTAACAACCAATTAGAAGAAATTCATGATGTGAAGGAAGCACTGAGGAACTTTTAGTGTGAGGTAGGATAAAGATACAAATATTTATATATCACTGTTGATTGTGAAATAAACGTGTAAAGAGTGACACAAAAAGAAAATGAAGACAACTCTTTACAATTGTCAGTTCCACGAAGACTTCGTATAGATCCGTCCCAATTCAAAATTCACTAAGCCTATTAATAACTTTATTCATACAATTCCTTTTTTACCCTGTGTACAAACTTTCTTTAAAAACCCTTTAGCAAGCTTATCTAAATCTAAATATTGAAAATTATTTAACAAAAATTATTCTAAAAAACTATTAGTACTTAATTTGCTGCTGATCCTAGAGTTTTGGCACTGCTGACACTCTTCCTGAGAGAATGTTTAGGCATACTATCAGTTTAGTTTTGGTATTTCTGTGAAAGGGCTTTTTATTTGTTTTTCAATACTTTTGACATTGATGTTTCAGCTCAAATTTCCCCACAGTTCTAATGTACATAATAAGGAAGATGAAGGAAAATGTGATGCATGCAATATGAAAATCACCGCAACCAGACATCCACTTACTACTTATAATATTTTCTAAAAATTCAAGTAGAGCTGCTGAAAAATATAGGGTACATGTCTATATTGTTTCAGGGAAATGAAATATGAAAATTATATGCAAATTAACACATATTTTCTACTTCATATCAAAGATAAGAAATTAAATAGGAGGAATGTATAAGAAATTTCATCTCAAAATAGCTGCAGAATGAAAAACAAAACATTGAAAACATAGGCTTTTGTGGATGTCTGCTCTCCCTGTAAGATCCAGACTGCCCACGTTGAACCTTATGGGCTACTCAGATGGGCAAACACAAATGTGCTTTGCTGTGATAGCTTTAACAATTAAACATATCGCTATATTGCATTCAATTTCTTGTTGTTCCTTCCTCTCATCAGAAAAAAAATGAAAAATTATCCTTTGCGTTTACTAAGAATATTATAATGTATTGAAAAAATAAAAAAGCTGAATGAAAAGCTAGATATCTCTATGTCCATTTACATATTTTAAAATAACACATGAGAAATTTAAAAATATATCATAATTATGATATAATTTCCTCTATGTTGTTTGTTATTTTAACAAAACTAGCATTAGTGGTTTACAACTGGTAAAAAAAAAAAAAATGTAATGAAATTGTAAGAAAATATATTTTTTAGTGTTAAATACTAATTTCTATTTAAATTGAATGAGAAAACAAAATCTTTATATTTTTGAATAATTTAAAATAATTTGAAAAGTATTTTAGAGAACATATTTTAGTTAAGAAAATCAGATATAAAACTTGCCCCCAAATAGAAAATGTACCTATAATACATAAAAAAGAATTGAAATTTTGAATACATCATAGATTCAGAATTTATAATTCCCATGTATTAAATATGAAATATAAATTTGTTATTTGTTTTGTAGGAACCAGATCATTCACATTGAGCAGAAAACATTTTTCATTTGAGAGTAAACATCTCCCTCTTCTGGAATTTTTCTTAAATTCAGGAATGTAAAGATTTTATTGAAAAAGGTAAGCACTGTGAATTCATCTTCTAGAATTCAAAAGCTTTATCAATAGATTTTAAATAAAGTTCAGCCTTGCTTTGAAATCCCATGCAATATGAATTTTATTATTAAAAATTATTGTTTATTAAAAATTAACATTTTGCCCATTACTCACAACTATCCTCTTTGTTTTAATCTTAGAATATTTAAAATGAGCAAAAAATGAGTTTTACTAATAATTTTGTGTACATACTGATGAATAATATATATTCATTTGTATCTGTTATCATTTGAATATTTTAAAGTTTGTTCACCTTCATGGTCTTTATTACAGCTTTCCTTCAGTTATATTTACAAAGATAAAGGTTACCCATTATGTCACAATAAAAACAAGTAGTTTTTAAAGTTAATTTGGTATAAAATTATCAAACTACCAAACCTTTTTCATTTCCTTTCCTGAAATTTCAGAACTCTAAAATTTCAGAACTCTAAATTTCAGCGTGTGCGAAAAAGTAGCTTCCAGACCTACTTTATCATATTTTAGAAGTTTTTGTTTACTTAACCAAAAACTACATGTGTTAAAAATAATAAGTTATTTAAAAGAAAATCTACAGAATCATCTTCAGAAGCCTTAAGAAACTTATTTCTGATACAGGCAAATAGACTTTCTAGCAATTTTGATAGCCTTATATGTTAATAAAATCCCCAATCAAGTTTAAAAATGTGAAGAGTCATATAGGAGAAGTAACTTTGATGAATCTAACAGCTCCTGAAATATACTGACCTGAATCAAAATCTAAGTGTCGTAAAAATGTATTCTTAATATATAAAACCACTGAGATATAAAAACACTGAAAATAAAGGTTATATCTAAGTTATACAACTGTTCCAGTGCTAAGGAAACTTAAAAATAACTATTCTATTTATACATCTGAAATGATATAAGAAATATATGATTGTGTTTAGAAATCTACTTTGGAAACTTAGATAATCAATTACTTACAGCTAATTCTTGATATTCCCTTTGCTTTCACCTGAAAGAGACAATAATTTTCTTCAGCAAAAGAAAAACAAATGAACCAGTAAACTGAAAATCAGCCCCTCTAAAAACAAAACAAACAAACAAACAAAAAGACCCCTGAAGATGAGCCATTACACCTTAGACTGACAGCGATGGGAGTAATCACACGTGGTACCTCTGATAGGATGTCCTTCAGAGTTCTCGCTCTGCTAGAGAGCTTAGCTACCATTGGGGCCATTTTTCCAGTAGAACTAGCTATTTGGTGTCTCTCTGTCCTTTGTCCTCAGCATGTCTGTCACTATTCCACCAGACAGGAAGGAGAGAGTTGTAGCCATAGCTGAAGCAAGAAGGTACGTGTGTTCTACTAGAAATGATTTTCTGCCTTGTGATTGGAGCTTTTCAACTAATCCCTGAAGAGGTGTCAACTCACTCCTATGTATCAGAATGAACTCCTAAACAAGGAAATAAAAATATAAAGGACCTGTTGAGGTGTGCATCCTCTTGCCTTTGCTTCCCAGAATCCAAGTGCTGCTGACAATTATGGGTATAAATTTCAACAGACACTTCAGCATAGTCTTTGCTATAGAGCAAGAATTTGGAGACACCAAACTTAGGAGGAAGTAAGGGTCATCATCAAGCTTATATGGAAGCAAAGTTTTCACAATAGATTATGTATTTTGGAACAGAATGTGTGATTGACTTTTTAATAATGAAATCCTCTGGCACATAATATTTATATTTTGGACATGTGGAGATGATTGGACAGCTTACTTTTGGACAGAATTCCTCAATATTTTGGTTAAAGAAATCTACAGCACCACTTGTGATCCATTCATTGAAGTCATTTCCCTCTGGCAATAGTACAGCTCATCTCAGATTCTTCCTTTCTGTTTTCTTGACTTTTTTGAAGAGTTCATGGTGATGAAACACTTCAGGCATATTTTTCTTTGCTTGAATGTTTTAAAAGAGTGGCTGTAGAAGAGGAAGCTCATCTTTTTTCCTCAGAAAAGACAAGAGGGACAGACTGTTCTCAGAGCACAAAAGAAGCCTGCAAAACTCTCTCATCGGAGCTGGGGTACAAATAGCGCAGGCTGCTTCTGCAGCCTCCCACACCCTTCAACAACTCCAAATGTGCAACCAGTCACATTCTGGGCGCTTACCTCTAGCTTTCGTGTGATTTATCTCCTATGGAAAATATAAGGAATATATGTGATGTCATGAAAACAGTACAGGGCAAATATCTACATACTCATGACCCAAGGGAGGATACAAAATGTTAACAGTTTTGAATCTTTGTAATGTTCCTCATTCTTGTTGGTGATATTCCTCTCTCTTAGGAAAGTATACACCTTATGTTGATTTTAAAAAATTATTCTATGTTCAAAGTCCATTTTAAAAAGTAAAATGTGCATTTAATAAAATTTAAAAATAAAATAAAATTATTTTATCTGTGTTTACTATAGTTTTACAATTTCATTCTGATTCATAAATAAGAATTTGAAAGTAGTAACATATTTAATAGTAACATCTTTTGAAAACATGTTTATCAATGTGTGAAGCTGAGGTCACGGGCTGTTTTTTGTAGTTTTTCATCTAATTAATACACAAGGACATTATATATTTTTCCATTAGCATATATTTCAGCTTTCTTTAAATTACTTTATTTCATTTTTTCTATTACAGATAATATTGTTTTGCTAATTCTTTGATATATTTTGGTTCATGTGCAAAATTAAATCTAAGACTATTTTCCTAAGAAATTAGAAAAAAATTGTTTCTATCTCAACCAATGATGCAAAAGATATCTACTGGTTCAATAGTAAATATTAATGCTTAAAATTATTAAATATTTTAATTTGGCCAGATTTCACTTGATGTTCTGTTTCTAGATTGATTCTCTACCCATTCTCTTTTAAGACATTTTTTCTTCCATAAACTTTTATCAAAACCTGACATGCATAAAATAAAATATACAAATAATGGGTACAGCTTGATGATATTTAACAACTTCAGACATGTAAATAATAGGACATTCTAAGTAGAAATTATTGGCAGTCCTCTTCATTGCCTTTTTTCTATTCCTACCCTTTCTTATCCATGAAAATAACCGCATTGGCTTATTTAGTTTGCCTTCATATCAGAATTACAAAAAGGGGACACAGTATTTTGGGGTCATTTTATTTCACAATAAAAATATATTTGTTCATATACACTGTGCTCATTACTACTGAATTTCTAAGCAAGTAGTGAAATTATAGGATTATGGAAATGATTATATCTAATTTTACTGGATTCGGACAATGAGCTTTTTAAAAGGGTTGTACCAAATCGTACACCTTTTACAGTTCATATTACCTATGAATAGATTAAAAGAATATTCTATAAGTAGTCAGCTAAGAAATTTTAAAATTATTACAACTCAATATTATACATTATTAACTATATTATCTGCATTTATTGAAATGATAAGATTATCACATTGGCTTTGCCCAAAATTATTCATTGAGAAAAAAAATCAATTCATAAAAATGAGTAAAGTGAACAACTTTGTGGCTTTTACTCTTATTCACCAGAGGTGAGCACTTCGCCACATTTTCCCTGCTTGGTCTCTGTTTCTGTCTGAGTTAATACATTTATTGCTGAAGCACACTGAGCATTTTATATGCTGTCATGCTTCCACATATTCATGATATGGACATTTTTAAAGAGTGAAGTCCAATGTTGTGTAAACAGTGATTAAAAAAAAATAAATAAACACCTACAGCTTGGCACCTGTAGCTCAAGCGGCTAGGGCACCAGCCACATGCACTGAAGCTGGCCAGTTCAAATCCAGCCCCGGCTCACCAAACAACACTGACAACTACAACCATAAAAAGTACCCAGGAGTTGTGGTGGATTCCTGTAGTCGCAGCTACTTGGGAGTCAGAGACAAGAGAGTCACTTAAGTCCTAGAGTATGAGGTTGCTGTGATTTGTGACGCCACAGCTTTCTACCCAGGGTGACAGTTTGATACTTTGTCTCAGAATAAATAAATAAATCCTACTATTCCATACGTGACATAAACAGGTCTCACTTGTGATGAATTATTCCGTATAATAATCTTGCCCCTATCAACTGGCTATATGTTCCAAAACCATCAGTGGACACCTTAACAACAGATAGCACCAAATCTTATGGATATTTTGATTTTTTTCATCTTAACTGAAATAGCTCATAAGTGACTAAAGGGGTGCATGGTGTATACAGTGTGGACACACTACACAAAGAGATGATTCACATCTGGTGGGCTGAGCAGGACAGCCAGAGATTTTATCATGTTACTCAGAAGGGTGAGAATTTAAAACTTAAGAATCATTTATTTCTGGAATTATTTATTTAATCTTTTCAGATTACAGTTGACAACAGAAAGCAAAACCACAGATAAGGGGGGACTACTTTATTCCAGAAATCAGTTACCAAGAATTATTTAGAATTATTTTATCTATATGAATAAAAGTTATGACTTGTAATTTGTTTTCGTGTAACATACTTGTCAAATTTAGGTGGCAGAATTATGCTGACACTATCAAAGGCATTGTAAAATATCTTCTTCTTCCTCTAGCAGAAGGTATAAATATATGCAGGTTTTCTCTAATATTTGAAATAAGCCAAAATTGAAGCTATACTACCTGCTGGAGTCTCTGTGTAAATTTTTAAAATTAAACATTCAGTTTCCACAATTAAATATGTGTCAGATTATTCGTATTTTGTATGGCTCATGTACACAAATACTTTTCTTCATTTTTTTTCTAGTAATTATTCCATTTGAACAAAACTTTTAGAATTGCTTAGAATAAAGTTATTATATTAATATCCTCTCATCTCTTCTTTAATGACTTTAGAATCCTTAGGGATTGCTTTGCTTTTTATAACGAATTTATTTATGCGTTTTTATTCAATCTAAGGAAATTATCACTTTTATTACTCTTTTCAAAAAAGAAATTAAATTTTATTTTCCTCCATATAAGATTATTTTATAATTTGCTGATTTCAATTTACATTTTATTACTTTTTTAGATGTGTCTTTTCTGTGAGATTCTATTTGTATGTATATTTTTGAGATAAATGGCTACTTCTTGGTTTTCATCTCATTACAATGTAATAAAGGCAATTAAAGTTATAAACTTTTCTAGCAACACATATGGAAACAGTGTCATAGTAAGTTTAAGAAAGTATTTCATTTCAGAAAATGAGTACCAACTCTCTATGTAAATTTTCTCTCAAATGTAAATATTTCAAATTATAGCTTTTGTTATGGAGAACTGTATAATAAAGTTAATGGTTGACTATTATTAATTTTATAGAACTCATAAGCATGGTCAATTGAAGTACACTTCATTACATCTAAATTATATCTCAGTTAATGACACATGTTTTTGGCTATAATCCAGTGGTAGAATTGATTTAAACCTTACTGCTCTCTATAATGGTCTTGTAATATTTAAATTGCTAGATGCATGAAGAATCTCATAATTCTCTGAATAGTCATTCCTTGAAGAGTAGTGATAGTAGTCAATGAAAAGCCTATTATGTAACAAATAAATCTGCTATTTTTGGATATGCTTATGAAATTAATGTTTAAGAATTGCATCTCTATTATAGAAAACAGTATGGCGATTCCTCAGGGAACTCTAAGTAGATCTACCATTCAAACCAGCAATACCACTAACTGGTATCTTCTCAAAGGAAAAAATGACTTTTATACAAAAGGCACCTGTACCTGCACTCAAATGGTTATTGAAGTACATTTCACAATTGCAAAGATGTGTCATCAACCCAAGTTCCCATCAGTTCATGAGCAAATTAATGAAATGTGGTATATGTATATCATGGAGGACTCTTCAGCCATAAAAAAGGAAGAATTAATGCATTTCGCTACAATTTGGATAGAAATGGAGTCTGCTGTCCTAACTAAAGTGTTTCAGAATTAAAAAAAAAAAAAGACATGAGCTCAGTATAAAATTGGAATTTTGTAATTGGAATTACAAAGAGAACACTGTTTGGGTGATGGCCACCGCTATAGCTATGGCTCAAGTATTACAAAAGTGATCCATGTAACCAAAATATTTGTACCCACTTAATATTTTGGAATAAAAAATAAAGATAATAGTGCATTTAAAAATACCTAGACTACAGAAAAAGCCCTAGTTGTGACATAATGGAAGCCTATAAATTGAAGGCAAGATTTTTTATTTTTCTCTGTTTATTGTAAACTGTAAACCTATCATAAATAGTTATTGTTGTCCTACAAATTACCTACATATTAATCATGACTACCTTATCAACACTTTCCATAAAAACCCCATAAGAAATCTTATGCATTATATTAAAAAATAAGTCTCTTTCTTTGCAAAATTAACATCCAACATTACAAAACAGTAAAATGTTGAATTACAAGTAATACTAACCTTTCTCAATTCTAGATAATTGTGTATTTTTCCCTTTGGGAAAGTGCATTATATGATGTAACAAGTATTAAGTTGTTTGCTCTCTTACTAAGTATCTGATAGAGCCACTAAGTACAAATAATGCCCTGTAGGAAAGCAGAAAACATATAAAATAACTGAAGGAATCATAATTAGCTGCATTATCACCAATTACCTTATATATTAAAATAATTGGTTAGATCCCAATTTCCAAAGTAATCAGTACACTGGCAGAGCACTTCATGTATGTTACACTTGATCTTACTCTGCCAAGGGGTATGAGATTCATGTCCTACAGTGTATCTCTTAAACTTTTAAAAAGTCTCTTTAATTTATGTTTTTCAATGCAGAAATGAAAGTAAAAATAAGAAAAACAAGATGTACTCTTTAAAAAATACTATTCAATAATGAGTTTTATAGCCTAAAATCCTTTCATTTTTGGCAAAAATATTATAAAAACTTCCTTTTTAAAGCTTAAATTTCAGAATAATTTGCATAAATGCAAATATTTTAAAATAACATCTTCTATGCATAGTCAGAGGTGTTATCCATTGAACAAAAGGCACCTCAAGCAAATATCATCTTCTAAGCAATGTAACAAATGTACAACAATTATGCATAAGTCAGGGCTTTCTAGATAAACAGATAAAATAGAACATGCCCTTGCTTATGATTATATATGCATATGTACATGCAGAGACACACAAAGAGAGGCAGAAAGAGTGAGAAAGATTTGGCTCAAGACATTGGAGCAAGATGTCAGACTAGAGACATCTCTTTATCAGCCACTCCTGCTGAGCGAGGGAGAGAGAACTCCAACTACCTCTGGCTGGGGATGCTACCCAGAAACATCACCCTAGGTGCACAGTGAAGTAATAGGAGACTCCACGAGTCGGCAAAGATTTCTGGAGCTGAAGAAGACTAGCACAGAAGACAAGTGCCTGAGTACGGAGAGAGTCCAGCTGGTTCTTCAGCAGAGGACTACAGATATGAAAGGGTTGTCCTGCAGTGTTTTATTTTTGAACTGTGATGCTTGCTAGAGCTGGCTTGAAAGGGCTTAAGTGAATTAATAAACTCAAGCAGCACCTAGAAGCAGGGATTAAAATTCTGGTGGGATGAAACTCCCATCGGCTTGGCCTCTAACAGGCACAGCCATTGTGGGAGGGCCACCTGGGAGGAATGGTCTAGTGCATGGCTGGCTCTAGCACACCTGTTGAGCCTGAGCAACCATCCTTGGAGTGAGTCAAATGGCTCCCACACCCCTGGGAATGTCACTTTGTTATTACAAGGCACTATTTGGAAGGTCGAGACTTTCTAAGAAATCTGGTGAGATTGTCAGGATCCTGATCCTGTGGGGACTGAATGCTAGTGAAATGACCATCCCCTGATCAAAAACACACAATTCAAGAAGACAGGACTAGGTCTCCTCAGCACCTAGTACTGGATTCTACTGGCTTCTATACCCTATCTTACACAGCAAAACCAATGTGTGTGCTCTGTATCTCCTCACACCATAGTGCTACCTGGTGTTCAGGTAATATATTGCAATAAAATACACAGACACAATACACTCACACATTTATTTTCTTTTCTCAATTTTTTTTGCTTAGTTTTGTTGTTGTTTGCTTTGTTTTGTGTAGTTTGGTTGTGTTTTTATTTTTTCATTTTTAACTTCTTCAATAGCAAGGGGGCCTCAATGTCTGCTACGGTTTTTTAGCCACTTTCATTCTTTTTGTTTGTTTGTTTTTTAATTCTCTCCTTGTTTCTCTCTTTTAGTAGAGATTGTTCTACTATTTTCACCTTTCTCACATAAATTTATATACAACTACTAAGATATTCCTTTTTATCCTTTTTATCTTACATAAATTTATTTTTAAATTACTTTATTTTTATTATTTGTTTATTTTCTCTCATATGCTTTATTCTATTTCATTTTGTATTCTATAAGGGACAGAACCTCATCCTCAGGACTGGGCTAGGAGGTCATAGCATTGATATGGTTCAAGGAGGCCTTGAGCTCACAGTCTAGAGTGTCCTTCTGACTTTTGCCTTTGAAAGGATGCTATTGTAGATACCTGCTGGGAAATACTACTGATGATTTTCTACATTTGGTGGAAGTGAGGTCTTGCTTTTAATCAGGCTGTTAAGGAACTCCAGACTGCGAGGACCCATACACACACCAGACTGCAAGGTATGGGTTAGAGAACCATGGTAAACATCACCATATCCCCTTCTTTTCACCTTCTGTTCTCCTACTATCTTTTTTTGAGGCCTATATTTCAGCCCTCTCCTATTTTATTTTTTTTCTTTATTTTTTTCTTTCCTTTCTCCCTTCCCATTCTTTTGCCTTCTCTCCCTTTTCCCTTATAACAAAAGGACACTTCAATGCCTAAGTTTGGAGACAAGGGAATGTAAAGTCATGAAAAGTGAGAAGAAAAAATGAGGGAAGGAAGTGAAAAATAATAATAATGATGAGGCTTGGCGCCTGTGGCTCAAGCGGCTAAGGCACCAGCCACATACACCTAAGGTGGCCGGTTCAAATCCCCAGCCTGGGCCCGCCAAACAACAATGATGGCTGCAACCAAAAAATGGCCAGGCATTGTGGCAGGTGCCTGTAGTCCCAGCTACTTGGGAGGCTGAGGCAGGAGACTCACTTGAGCCCAGGAGTTGGAGGTTGCTATGAGCTGTGATGCCATGGCACTCTACCCAGGGGGATGGCTTGAGGCTCCGTCTCAAAATAATAATAATAATGATGATGATGATGATGATGATGATGAAAAGCATATATGAGGAGCAACCAACAGAAAAATTTTGGCAATATAAAAGAAAACACAGAGCAACCCACAAAAGGGATCATGAGGTAGCTACTGCAGAGGATTTAAAGTATAAAAAAATAATGGAAATGAGAGAAAGAGAATTTAAAATATGGGTGGTAAACACAATGAAGGAATTTGGAAAGTAATTAAAAAGAAATTCAAAAACAAAATCAAATAATGGAAGAATGTAGAAAGAATATAGCAGAGCTTAAGGAATTGAAGGAATCAATCAGAAAAAATGGAGTAGAAAGTACCAATAACAGATTAGACCATGGCGAAGAAAGTATCTCATAGCTAGAGAATAAAGCTCTTGAACCAACCCAGGCAATTTAAGAGGCAGAAAAGAAGGGGGGGGGGAAGAAACAAGCAAAGAAACAAACAAACCCCCCAGCATTCATTCAGAGAATTATGGGTCTTCTCAAAGCATTCACATATATGAATTATAGGTATCCCTGAAGGGAAAGAAGAAGCCCTACTAAGGGGCGTCATAAATGAAAATTTTCCAAATATGAGCAAAGATTTTGACACACTCCTTTTAGAAAGATATCAAAACCTGGGTCATCTCAACACAAACAGAACACCTCCAAGACTCATTGTAATGAACTTTTCCAAAGTCAAGATGGAAGAAAATTCTGCAAGTAGCCAAGAATAAGTGTCAATTGACCTATAGGGGTAGGTCTATCAGAGTGAGAGTGTACTTTCTGTTGAATCTTTGGAAGGGAGAAGAGCATGGTCATAGACCTTTAACCTTCTTAAACAAAGCAATTTTCAGCCCAGCATTCTGGACCCTGCTAAACTAAGCTTCTAAATTGATAGAGAATTCAGATCTTTTACTGATATGCAAACATTGAGAAAATTTGTCACAAGAAGACCAGCTGTACAAGAAATACTTAGACCTATTCTGAATACTGACCATCACAATGGACCACCAGCAAAGTAAACACACATAAACTAAATAACAAACGTACCATATACTATGGTAGAAAGGATAAAACTAAGCAACAAACTTTCACAAAATAAGATGAATAGAAGCCACCACACTTACCAATTCTCTCAATAACTGTAAATGGCTTGAATTCCCCACTGAATAGGTACAGGCTCACCAACTGGATAAAAAAACACAAGCCATCTATATAACACTTAACCTTGAAGGACAAAACAAGACTCAGGGTGACTGGTTTGGAAAACAATATATCAGGCAATGGAAATCAGAAGAAAGGAAGGTTCAAAACCTTATTTTCAGATACAAGTGGATTTAAAGCAACTAAATTTAAGAAAGATGAAGATGGTCACTTCAGACTGGTAAAGGGAACAATATAAAAAGAGGATATTTCAATTCTAATTATTGATACATTCAACTTAAATGCTCCCAGGTTTATGAAACAGAACTTAATTGATCTAATCTATATGATATCCTTTTAAATTATAATATCTAGAGACTTTAACCTTCTTCTGGTTGAACTGGGCATATTATCTAAACATAAATTACACAAAGATACAAGGGACTTAAATGTGACCCCAGAACAAATTAGCTTAATAGACATACACAGAACACACCATCCCAAAGCTAAGGAATATATGTTCTTCTTGTCACCTGTGTAACATACTCCAAAATAGATTATATCCTAGGACAAAAAACAAACCTGAACTAAATTAAAAAAAAAATGAAATTATACCTTGCATCTGATTGAAGTATACCACAAGACAATAAAGGTACAATTCAACTCCAACAAAAATTTTATCCTACACAAAGGCATGGAATCTAAACAACCTCATGCTGAATGACAGTTGGGTCAAGTAAGAGATAAAGATGTAGGTTATTAAATTCCTTGAACATAACAACAATGAAGCTACTAGCTACCAAAACGTGTGGGATACTACAAAACTAATTCTAAGTGGGAAATTTATCAATTAGGTGATTACATCCAAAAATCAAAAAGAACACAATGACCACCTCATGAATCATCTCAAGAAATGGGAAAAGGAAGTACCATCTGATCCCAAATATAGAAGAAGGAAAGAAATAACCAAAAGTAAATCATATGAATGAAATTGAAAACAAAATCATTCAGAAAATTAATAAAATTAAAAGTTTATTCTTTAAAAAAGTAAACAAAATCAATAAACCTTTGACCATATTAACTAGAAACAGAATCTCTAATAACTCCAATCAGAAACAAAAAGAGAGGAAATAACAAATATCCCTGAGATACAAGAGATTATCTGTGATTGCTACAAGATACTCTACACCCAGAAATTTGACAATGTAGAGGAAATGGATCAATATCTAGAATCACACCATCTCCCTGGACTTAACCAGGAAGAAATAGATCTGTTGAAAAGTTCAGTATCAAGCCCTGATTTTTACAAGAATAAAACCTTCTGTAAGAAAGACAGATAAATAGCTAACAAACATTTGAAAAATTGCTCATTGTCCCTAGTCATCAGTGAAATGAAACAAAACCACCCTGAGATATCACTTCACCCCAATAAGAATACCCTACATCACAAAGTCCTAGGGATGCAGATGCTGGTGCAGATGTCGGGAGAAAGGACCACTTTTATACTTTTGGTGGCATTGCAAACTAATAACACAACCTCTTTGGAAAGAAGTATGGAGAATTCTCATGGAACTCAAATTAGACCTCCCATTTGATTCCGCAATCTCATTACTAGGTATCTACCCCCCCAAACCTCATTCCTTTCTTTTAATGCTTTCATCTTATTGGATGAAGTCCATTCAGTATATAGATAGTAATCATAGTAATCTACTTTAATCAAAGTCTACTAATGTGGATATTAAGTACATCTAAACATATCTTGACAACAATATTTTTTGAAGGGGGGGCTGAAACAACTCAAGTTTATTTTCTTACATATGTAGTTGCTGGAAATTTAAGAACAAGGATTTGACAATAATCGTTTCTCTGGAGAGCTCTGTCCTTCTTTTGAAGATGGCCACCTTCCTGGTTTGTTCTCACATGGTGTTTTGTCTGTATGTATGCGTCGCTAGCTTCTCTTCTTATAAGGATATGCATCCTGGAAACCTCATTTATGACTCCATATGATCTCATTTTACCTTAATTACCTCACTAAAACCCTATCAACAAGTACGTTGGGGCTTCAGGGTTCAACATATGAATTGTAACACTAGTATATATAAACATACACATGCACACATATTTTGGTAGATTTAGAAATACAAGTTAATTAATTTTTGGTTACGTGGATGAATTGTATGGAGGTGATATTTGTGTTTTCAATGAAAACGTTACCTGATTACTTTTCTTTGTGACTGATAAGTAGCTTTCCTTCCCTTACCCTATACCTACCCCCTCTTCTCAGTCTGCATTGTTTACTCTGCATGCATCTGTCTATCTTTAGTTAAATCCCACTTATAATTAAGAATGTGTGGTATTCAGTTTTCCATTCCTGCATTATTTAGTATAATGGACTCTAGTTTACATCAAGTTTCTGCAAAAGATATTATTTCATCCTTTTTTTCTTAACACTGAATCTCACTTTGTTGCCTTTGGTAGAGTGCTGTGAAATCATAGCTCAGAGCAACCTCAAACTCCTGGGTTCAGGCAATCTTCTTGCCTCAGTTTTTTATTTCTGTTAGAGACCCTGTCTCACTTTTGCTCAGGCTGGTCTCAAACCTATTAGCTCAAGTGATCTACCCACTTCAGCCCCCCATAGTGTTAAGATATTTCATCCTTTTTAATGACTTATATTCCATGATGTATACATACCACATTTTCTTTATCTACTAATTATTAGGTGGGCATTTCACTTAATCCCATGTCTTTGTGACTGTCTTAATTTCATAATAATTATATAAATATTCTTACATATATGTATATATATACATATAGTATTAATCCAAAGATATCAAAAAAATATAAGCAGCTACATCATTTGTAGAATTAGACCAGGTGATGTTTTAAACTTATCCACCATTAATTACAGAAAATTAGAGGACAATTTAAAGTACAGTTTAAAATCCTGGCTTTAAAGTCAACATAGATGACCACACCTAATTCGTGAAATTTTCAAGAATATAATTTGTGTATTTGCAAAACATTACTTAAAAAATCTTTACAATAAAATCTAGTAAAAATACATTATGAAATATATTTATTGTCACATTACTACAAATTATCACTAAATAATAGCTTATAGCTGCAAATATTAAGATTCAATAATTTGACACTAGTTGTAAATTAATATTCTTTTATATTTCATCATAAAAAAATTTATATTCCTACACAACTTAGCAAGTTTGTATGGGAAAAGTTAAATAGTTCAAGAATCTTGAGACATTTTTATCTATGAAATGAGGTGAAAGAAATGAATGGATGACTTTCAATGAATGAAAGATTCTACAGTGGAAATTTTCTGTAACATTATGTTCTAAGTTTCTGATTGTCAGCATGTGCATGATCAGAACCTGATTTACTGAAGCATTACATTCTTTTTCCTTAAGTAGATTTAATATTAGGTTTAACGTATGTAAGAAAGTACAAGAACATTCGTTATGCATTTTTACGATTGTCGTAGGTTATCATAGCCTATATCCTTTTGCAAAATAGTGCGATTAAAATGGCTTTATCTGTCAGAAAGAAGAAAAGAATATTTCTCTATTTCAAGGTTGAAAATTTGCATTTTATGAGGCAAAGAACAAGTACTATGAAACCCTTGCAGGGATGCTTTAACTTGAAGGGGAAATAAGCATTTTATTTTATTTTTATGGTTTGTCATTTTTATATATGGATGATGAAGCCTGATAAAACCAAGAGCAGCTTTATACTGCTGGTTGATTTTTGTTTCCCCAAGGTCAGAAAGCCAAACAACTTTCAATTTTTCTCTTTTTCTCTCTGTATCTTTTACTTTAGAAGTAGAATTTTTAAGAAAATGAGCTAGTTATGAAACAGGTGGTGCTACTCCTAATAAGAAAAATAGTAGAAAGAAATAAAGCCATGAGAGAAAAAGTCTTTGGTCGTGAAGTGTGACTGTCGAATGGCAGGCTAAAATGCACATGGAAACCAGTAGGAGTCAAGCTTTGATGTGGAAAGTTTTCATATTTCTTGTTACAACTTATGTCAATCCAATAATAAAATACTCAACTATATAAGCATATATCATGTTAAGAATTAGATTTTGAAAAGTCAAAGTGACTGAACTGATCAGTGCCTCGTATTTTCGTTATTTCAAAATAAATGTAGTCCTTTTTATTTTGATGGTCATGATCATGAGTGTAAAATTCATATCATCAGTACTATGTGTTAAAGAATTTTAGAATATATTGCTATTCTCGCTTTTATTCTCTGATAATTCTAGTTTAAGCAGAATTATAAATTAACTTGAATTCTTGCAGAATAATTAACTAGTTAACATGTAAACCAATTTCTAAGACATGTCTGAGGACAACTACAGTGTACTTCTACTGAAAACAGTGTAAAACTTGATTGTTATTCTGTTTCTCCTTATTTGGCTTGGATTTGTTGTTGTTGCTGTTGTTATTGCTTTATTGTCCTATAATTAAGCTGTGAATCCCCTTGCTATCAATATTCAGAGAATGATGTAATTTCAAACAATTTGGTGGCTGATAGACATTCCTTATTTATAGATATATAACAAAAATGGGATGGGAACCTGTTTTCCTGGAATTGAAGAACCCATGAAATAAAATTTGCCCAAGAGAAAGGTGCTTCCACATTTTGTTAGAAAACACCTGTTACCAATCATAATAGATATGAATATACCTATTGACAAAGAATTCTGAACGGAGAGTGTATTCTTGGTTGCAGCAAAGGATTCACCTTACATTTCAGTGGGAACATTTTGTCTAGCTCTCTCAAGAATATAAGTGTACCTTGAACAACAATATGACTCAAAAACCATGTTTTACATAGAAACTATGCTTCTTATAAAATTAAAAAGATACATTTAATATAGACATGAGGCAGAGAAAACTTATCTATAAATTCTAATCCACTGACCATGACTATTTTTAATTAAATTCTAGAATTTTAATTTTTCTAGAATGGAATGTGCATCCTCCATTTGTTGTTTCTTAATTTGTCAATTCTATTATTAAATAAACTTTTGCCACCACTTAGCTTATCCGATCATATAGACTTTTTATGTATCATACACATTAGCACTCTGTAATATAACTTACCATCAAAACTAAAGTTGCAAAATAAGTATAAATCCAATTTCAGTGGATTGCATATCAGATTCTCAGAGATCCTGGATTGTAAATATTGTCTAAGTCTAGTAAATTACAAATTATTTTACAATTGTTGCTTATATTTCACAATAGCATATACTATATTTTGTTATTTATTTGACATATTTTCCACTGTACATAATATTTTCAACCTAAATCGTTTTATCATTTTGTATTCCTCAATTGAGACCCACATTTGCTATTTATATTTCTAAGGATGGTCATACAGGACACAGTACATTTTAGTTCTACCTATCTTGTTTTCATTCAAGAAAAAGTATTATAAAATCTCCAGACAGGAATATAATTTCTGTAGGTATATATATATATATATATATATATCTTATGAAAGTATTATATTTCTGTTTTAATTATCTCTTTATTTTTAATTCACTTTTCTTTGATTTTGATTTAAATAGTTTGAAACAAAAATAGTACAAAATATAAATTTTTAACTAATTGTTTAAAATAATATATTAGGAAAAAAAACAAATATAGAAAATGGCTTTTGCAAATTTTGCTTCTTAATGTAAAACAATTTGATCTTTCTCATTTTTAGATACGTCACCTCAAATAATAAAGCAGGTAATATAAAATTTCTGAAGTCTAATCCATATTTATATTTAAAGATCTAACATATAGTTTTGCTTCTTTAAAACTTTTCAGTTATGGTAACCTCACTCTGTTAGAGCCCACTCCATTAGAACACTTAGTCCTTGGAGAAGAAAATTTTGGTTCATTGAATTCAAAATGATAAAAAGTAATTCAAAATAGATATTATAGAATATTTACAAAGGAGTTTGATAGTGTATCTCTATTGAGATACTGCAATTAAGATTATCTTAACTATAAAACCAAAATAGCTTGGGCAAACATAAATAAAATAATAATTAAAACATAAAAGCCATGAATTTTAGAGGATGATTACTAAACAGAAAGAATCTTCAGTTATGTCCTGTAGGGGTATAGGATTTTAAAATAAGCATGTACTTCAGTATATTTTTATAGAGACTCTTTACCAGAATTGGAAACAGTATCTTGAACTTCATGGGTTTACACACAGACCAACCACCCTTTGGTTATCGTAACAACATGCCTCAGACTAGTCACAATATGGGAAAGGCCATGTAGTACATTGGAAATTATTAGTAGCAACACTGTGTAGAGATATAAACTGAGATTTGCCATTTATTTCCTATAAAACTTCAGTGTTGACGAGAGAACAAGAGAATCTTCAGACACTTTCTATTTCAACTCTTCCTTCCAGTACGTGAAATGTCCTAAGACCCACAGTTTTTATACTTGGGCCATTCTAATTTCCATACAAATAGCCAAAGAAATAATTGAGGATGCAAAAAGATCATGGTGTAAGATCTGTTCTTGATTAAATTGTTGTATGTAAACCCATACCCTTTATATCTACCAAATTATATTCTATTAACATGTTAGCAATTTTAAAAATTAAACATCAAATGCTCCATGTATCTAATAAAACTAATATATTTTACTGTTATGAGAGAAAAGTTTAGAAAGTAAGAGGATATGCTATAATTTACTAACATTTTAGCTAAAAGATAATTTACATTTAATATTCATGTGACTAGATGCAGACTTTAGATTAATACTTACAATGGTATTAATAAAATCAGTATTGTTGCAATTTTGTTTACATATTATATACAACATGTTATATTAATCTCCTGCAACAAATAATATGTCTGTGACAGTCCTGTATAATCTATCTCTTTATTTGTAGGCACATCACTCAGTTTGAGGATTAACGGATGATACAGCTTATTTGTAAGCTGTTCTTATTTGAGATTTGCTAAGCATTGTCTGTGCTTTGAGCACAATAATCAGCTTTTTCTTGGGGCAAAGGCCAGGCAAAATGTCCAGATTGAAGCGCATATAAATTCTTTTGTTTATGAAAATAAAACATTTTTTACATTAGTTTATTTTAGTTGGTACTTCACAGGGTAGTGAAGTGCTTTGTGTGTCACTTGGTATGATCATTTAAGTAGAGAGAAGTGGATCGGCTAATCAGGCTGATAATAAGGACTTGAAGGGAGGACAGAAGAGTCTTATCATTTTTCATGCAAATATTTTCTTTTGACTCATATTTGGTAAATGATTTCCAAAACAATTTTTTCATTCTTTTATTTTCAAACTCTGAACACTCCTAATAAGATTGTAGAGCTGTGTGCGTGTGTCCACACATATATTTCTGCTGGATTTTTTACTTATTAGGACAATCTCTTATTTGACACGTATTATCTATAAAATGTTTGATTGCATATTTATCACGGGTCATTTATTTCTTAATTTATTTAATTTTGCAGAATTGCATATCAAATGTTCTTATTCCTCTTTCATACTCCGCTAGTTTGAATTTCAACTATCCTCGCACTGGAGAAAATGATCTCATATACTCTTCATGTGTTTATATTCCAATAAACACATGTAGGATACATTAAATACATCTTCCAAAATTTGAATAAGTCAATGAATTTTCTTGCTGAAGTTACCAAACATTTTCTTTAATTCATGTTTTAGATGTATAGCAAAATACAACATAAAGTTAGAAACATGCACATTTCAACACTACTTTATAGTACAGCTATCTGTAACTACACCCGTAGTGTCACATTGGAAGATAGATTGCTGTTAACACCAAAATCTGGATCAACAGATGTTCTAATTCTACCACAAAATGTCAGAGAGAAATATGAAATTCTTGTTTTGATCAATACTTCATCTTGTGTAATCAAATATTTTTATGAAAAATATTACAGATAGGAACTAGTATACTACATGTATATGCTCTTTTATAGAAAGGAATAATAAATAGGAAAAAAAATTTTCAGTCAAACTAATGGGCCATTTAGTTTCAGTCCTTCAAAGATGTAAGCTTCATCATCGCAATATTTAATGATCTGAGGTATTTTTTTTCCACTGAAAGAAGTCATATCCCCAAAGTAACTATACATCTACACACACATATGAAACCAATGATAGCTAAATAACATGTGGATTATAACAACAAGAGCTCTAGAACTGATGATTGCTTGAGATCTTTACATTGTTGCACATGTAGACTAATAGATATTTCAGATGCATGCTATATCACTAATCGTATTAATAGTCAATGAAGGGTGTGTGTGGGAAGACCTAAGGGAGCAGTTGACACTGCCCCACCGGCAGGCGGTGTCGGAGAGTTCGTGATCGGCGTATGAGAAGGAGAAGGAAAGGGTGGACACAATCACACAACCACTCATACAGTATAGGAAGAAGGCTGAGCCGAAGCTGTTTATTAGGGATCGCTACAATCTTATATAGGGTTAGTTGAGGGGGCGTGGTTACTTCATGAAGCTGAATCTATATAAGGCTAGGAATGTAGTCTTTGGCCTATGATAGGTTTAAAATGTGAGGGGAGGGCTGTCCTGAGGGGAGGGACCCTGCGCTGTGCTCTGCGTTTCTGTCTAAGTCTTGTACAAGGTAGCTAGTTCTATCCGGTTTTCTTACCAGTACTGGTCTCTTTATCCGGCCTTTTCACGTGGGGGTTGAATTAGGCTAGCACTTCCTCTTACAATGTAGTTTAATATTTCTGTTAACCCTTACAAACAGTCAGATCTTGATGTGCTTGCACTGCTAGTAAAGAATGATTTTACAAATTTGAAGCTAATAATTATTAATTGTTAGTAGGTTAGACACATTACTAGGAATGGGGACAGACTCTAGACAAAGGGAGACAGTTTTGGGGACTTGAATTCAGGCTGATTTTCCTGGCACTGAGCACAAACTGTGAGATCCTGTCACTGTAATATTTCTGCAGCCTGCCATGTTGTATATCCCCCTCCCCTCACAGCTGCAGTACAGCAGCTGGCTGGCAGCTTTGAAGCTGCTTTCTGCCAGGGCAAGGCTGTGTGCTCTGAGCGAGTGGTGTGTGGGAGTTAAGAATCTGAATTCTTTAAACTTTGTCCAACTTAGGAAGACTTGCTCCGGATAGATAAGGAGAATAAGGATCTCCTTTCTTCTGTCACCTTGATTGGGCCAGAGGAGTCTAGCTGTTTGGACAAAAGGCTGTCTGAGTATTAAAGCACCACGTCTGTGGTGTGTGATTGTGGGTCAGGTAGGATTTGGTCCTTGAATTAGCCTCTGATTCATTATCAAGATTTAGTTTACAGTAAGACCATTATACTTGGAAGCAGTAAAAAGCCACAAGTAAATCCTTGCAATGAACATAAGGAGCCGGAGAGTGAGTCTAGTTAGTAGGAACGCAGCTCAACATGAACCTCGGCGGGATTGTTTGCTTTTGTGTTCATGAGATTTATGACCGTGACACTGATGTATGAAATGGATACAGAGCTACCTGACACTCCGCCGGCATACTGGAAGCTCATGAGGAAGTGTGTGCCGCCGCCCGAGCCCAACTGCTTTTAAAACTCTTTGTCTGTGTCTATTTTTTCTCTGTTCTAATAGTCTATAACTCCTACTAATAATTTTCTTGGGTCTCCTCATTCCACCAGGCCACAAGGTAGTAAACCCACTGCGTCTGGTGGCCGGTCCGCAACAAGTCAAAATGACTCTGCTGAAACTAATGTGAAATGCTACTTATCCTCCTGTAATATGAAACATTATTTTGACAAAACCTCAAATTTTAGGTAAATTTTTAAAAATAAATACAGAAAAAATACAACACATTTATGTCCTCTGCAACAATTTAAAAGAAAGTTGAAACTTCCAGAGCGTATATGTATGAGTGAATATGAGTGATGTGGGCTGTCTCTCACACTCAAGTCCTTGAACTTGGGACTCCATATTAAAGGAATACTATGTTATTCTACTGCTATCTGATCAGTATAACATTTAAAACAGTGAAAAACCAACATGTGTGTTGAATATAGTACAAGACACTGGATGTTTCTAAGTGCTCAATTATTTCTTTATGTATAAATTCATTTCCATTACTTAATTACTTAACTTACCCCCAACACCACTGCACACACACACTTACTAAAAATGAATCCTGCCAAAATGTAAATAGTCTGGATTTCAGCTTATAAATATGCAATTAAAAACTATACATATGAGGTATCATATAAGTTTTCAGGTACATGAAAGACAGCAAGGCCTTACAAGAAAGAAGAGACAGTTTCAGGCTAGGAATGTTCTTTCTACCTTTAGAAAGAGTTAAAAGAAAGATGAAGGAAAGAACATGAGAATGAAAAAGTTTGGATGACAGTATTTATTTATTGGATCATGATGACTGACTAAGATTATTTCCCTTTCAATGCTAAATCCTTTTGATATTGAATATTAAGCTTTCAGAGATTGACATGCCATTTCATGATACTAACCAGAAATAGCACCTGTCAGACTTGGTTTAGAATGTGATTATACTTTACCCAGCAGTTGAGAATAAACCTCTATGTTCCAGCTCTAATTATTTTGTGACAACGTTGTATTCAAATATTTGAAAACGTAAGAAAATTACCAATAATCTTTGTTAATTAACAACACATAAGCTCTGTTGTTTTGACTGCTTTTGTCATTAAAGTAACACTTTCAGCATGGGACACAATGGATTAGATGAAACAATTCAATTAGCATTAATGTTATTCTCATAAAAGGCATTTCGCATAAAATGACACTGGATTGTATTTATGCAATAAAGCACATAAAAGAAAAAAAAGACAGCTTTAAATGCATTTAAAATCAATACTCATCAAATTTTATAATAAAACAAAAGCTTAATCAATTGCCATTATCACAGAAATAGATGATTAAATAATTAAACTGCTTTATTAATTAATTCAACTTTATTAGTCTTTGAGTGATTGTAGCAACCATAATTGCAACCATGTTTTATAACTCAGATAAGATGACCTCAACATATGAGAATTTGGCCTGATCTCCAAGATCAGAGAAAAAAATTACCAGGGGTCATTTTAATCCAAACAAAGTCAGGATGGAAAGAAAATGGTTTTCTGGTTTTCTGGTTTTACTGCTGTTATTATTAAAAACTTTCTCTACAGTATTTTTCGTTACCAACTGCCCTATAAATAAGACTAAAAGCTGATAAATATGTAATTCAGTATTGTTTGAGATTTATGAGGAAAAGTTATAATGCTTTGAAGTAGGTGAGATCCAGGATGGGGTCTAATTATTACTACTTCAAATCAAAGACAAATAACTTTATATGATACTAAACTAGTAAATTAATTTATACTATATTAAACTAGTAAAATATAACTTGATTTTTTGTCACCTGAAAACACTACTAAAAATGGACTAATTAAACACACTTTTCTGTTTCGATTAAGTCAGTTTTCACAGTGTATTTCACTTCAAATACAGAGAATTCTGAAGAATTAAATGCAATAAATTAACTTTTACCTATGAGATCGTTCCACTATATATTATCTGATCTTCATTCCTTACTGTTATAGTGATACATTTAGAATTCCTAAGCCAAACAAAAACACAAAATGAACAAAGACATAGCATGTAAAAATATTTTCAAACAACATACATTGGGAAAACGGTGGAATAATTTTGTTCATGAAGAAAGATGAAGAGAGCATATATTCTGAAAAATTCAAGCAGAATGATTTTGTCTCAAGAGCTTTCCTCTCATTCATATTCTCTACAGTGTTATTGCAAAATTATTTCTATGTATAATCTTAGCATCTATCATAAGGAATTATATACTCCCTTAATAAAATATTTATGGAAGGACTACAAAAATTTTCCTTATTTGTTAAAAAACACTGAATTTACTTTCTACTATCAAAACAGTATGTAAGTTTGCTACCAGTTCAGATTATTGTAACACCAATATGGAGAAAACTGTATCAAAAAAAAGCTTATTATAATTTTAGAAAGAAAAAACAAATTTTTCAGGATCACTTTAATATGTACTATATTCCTATTTATCCCTATAATATAAATTATACATGAATCTCACTGATGTTGACGAAATCCATATACTAAAAGAAATTAAAATATTATGTCATAAGCTATTTGAAGCCTTTAAAGAAAATCCATATACTGTGTTATTTAAACTTGGGATAATAACAAAGGGAAAAGTCAAACTGCTTCACTCTCATGCAGCTACTTCACTTCCCTACCTGTTTCTTTTGACCATTCTTTCTTTGTAGTTTTTTAAAATTAAGAAATTTAATGGTTAAGAAATATAAAAATGTTTGGGAGGGACATTTTTAGCTTTCTCATATTGACCCAAATACTTTTATTTTCTTTTTCTCTTCTTTCGCCACTGTCCCTTCTTTCATGTATATTCTGTGGTCATGGAAAGCACCCACCGTCTCAATCTGGAAAGCCATTAGTATAATTCAGGAAAGTTGGATAAAGTTCCAGCTGTGTTCTTGGTGATGGAGCAGGACAGACACGGACTTCAGGTCAGTGTGACACTGAGAGGCTGCATCCTTTAGACATTCGCTCTGGTGCGTCTACTCAGTAAACAGTGTTTATTAACTGCCTCCTTATGCTTGGATCTCTACAAGACCCAGTGTTCATGGTAGGGAAAATAGAGAATCATCATTGCCTTTCCCAATCCTATTTCAAAGTGGCTTTGAGGAAAAGAGAATCACCCTCGTTCTAGAGCAGAACAGAATGAATGAGAGAGAAAGTGAAGCTGCAAGGAAAGTCAGCAGCTCTAATGAAACCCCTGTAAGCTATGTTGTTCTTCAATCATTCACTTTACATATTGAGAAACAAAAACTTTTATTAATTATGCACATTTATTACATGGGCGAATTGAGACCATGATCAAATGTTTATAGAAGTTATAAAAAGGCAAGAAAGATCAGATAGTGTAGAGTTCAGCAAAAGATAAAGAAAAAGTGTAGTAGAGTTAAAGACCTGAAGAAGGGTAAAATGTTTGATGAGCTTTCTGTTTTAACCTCCTCACTCTTTGAGGAAATTAAAACCTGCATTCCTGCCCAACGCCAGTAACTAAAGGGGAAAAAAGTTGTTCTTTGCTTTTTGATTATTTTTTCTTTGATACCACAGGAGATGGCTGAACAGAAAGAGATAGATGCTACTGGTGGAAAGATGAAATCTTTTTCATTTGATAAATTATAGCACATGCTGTCCTGGAACTCTTAAACTCAAGAAGTTCGTCTGCCTTTGCCACCCAGAGTGGTAGGATTAAAGGCGTGAGCCACTATGCCTATTTTGTTTCTTAAGGGTCTCTTTGAAGCAATATTAAGTATGTTTCTAAATGACATCTAGAATATTTTTACATTTAGTTAGGGTAGTACCAACTGATTACTAGAGGCATACATATCACTCTATTTTTGCCATGTGACTGTGCTCAATATTATCTTTTTTAACATTTTTTTGCAGGTAGCACTTTTCTCATTATATGAATCATTTGGCCAAATTTCAAGTTTTATTTTTCTCAGGTATTTGTGCAGCAGGTAAACCAAATACCAAAGCTATTTAAATGAAAAACAGTAGAAATTTGTTTATTTCCAATTCCTCCACTCTGTCATCCTCTTGTTATTTACAGACTAATATTTCAATGCAGAACTTTCATAACCAAATTAAAAATAGAGTTCTCCTTTTAATTTCACTATTTAATTCTATCATTTGAATGTTTATCCAAGAGCCTCTTCCCAGACTATTATGGCATCCATACATGTAAAAGAATTAAAGATTAACAAGATTTCAAGCTTGATCAGGTAAATTTAATATATGAATAAAACTTCTTTTAACAAAAACTTCTATCCTAATCAGAGACTATTAAAAGAGTCTATATTTTGATGATAAAAAAAAAATCTCAAATTTGCAGTGGAAGAAGGATTCAACAGCTTTAAGCTACAAGTTTAGAAAATAATCTACCAAAACTCCCCGATAATACAAAAATTAAATAATTTTCCTTATGTTGGATAGATATATGCATTCATATTGTAAGAATTTACCACTTCCAAGAAAAAAAAATAGTAATACAAACTGATGGAAATAATTTAGTAATATTTTGCATTGTCATGCAAAGATGAAAATTTATCTACAAAATATATAACACAAATGAAAATAAACATTCATGAATTATAGTCCAAAATTTTTAAATATTTAATATGATGAAACAGTATTTTTCAATAATATAACATCTGCTTACAGTGAAAAGTATCTTATTTTGGAAGTCTAAAATCTATAAAATCATAGCATGTTGATTTAAATAAAAATACTGCTTTTTTTATGCTTGGATAAATAAATAAAACATGCAAACAGTCAGATTTATGTAGACATATATATGTCTATACAGATATATATTCATATGTCACGTTCAAATACATTTACTGAAGTACATACTTTCCATGAGTAGTAGATAATGCAAAAATATACCATGCAGAGATTTTAAAGTATTAGTATAAAAATATGGTTAATAATTGAAATAGTTAAAATATATGTAGAGCCAAAATATATGCAGAGGAAGACATACAGTACCAGTAAATGCACCACAGTGATTAAAGACGCAGGCTTTGCAACCAAGTAGATCTCGGTTCGAATAATTCAGACCTTGTCACCTTGGAATAAGTTTTTAAACTGTTTAACTTTGGTGTTCTAATTTGTACGGTGGGATAACATCATCTGTCCATAGCGTAATAGGAAAATTTAAATGACAGAATATTTGTGAATACTTATCATAGCCAGTCTTTTACCGATTGTCTGCTTAGGAAAGGCAGTTAGCAGAGGCAGAAACAGCAGTACTATAAAATTGCTATAAATCTGTATCCAAACAAATTTTTTTTATCATATGAATACCACAACATGAGACGAAGCAGTACTTGATAAAGTCTGACATAGAAATAGGATTCACAAAGAATTATGAGCTTAGAAATCATAACAGCTCCCCACGTATAGCCTCAAAAATCCCATCTCTAAAAATCCGCTTCTATTATGAAGGACTGAAAATCTTATCAGAGGATAGTTTGCTTATGCCATTTTTCATCATTTTTTCCTGGGCTTTTTTATTGATTTTTAAAATAAAAATATTGGTGCTCTATATGTAAACATTAAATTCTTGATTATATATAAAACAGAAAACAAATTATCCATTTTATTTATTACTACTGTTAATAGAATGCAAATTGTAGTGTCTTGTATATTTAAAGAAAGCTACCTGACTCAATAAACCAAAAGTAAAATGCCTAAGAATACTTATTATGTTGTCAGACAATTATTTAAAGTCACCTTGAGTGAATTTAATAAGAATGTTAACTACTCATTGATTTAAAAAAAAAACAGTTGATAATATCCTGTTTATATAATTATCTAACAACTGGATATGCAGTAATAACAGGAGACACTAAGTTCTTTCTTTTGTGGACTGGTGTCAGAATGATCTCAAGAACCCACAGCCCACATAAACATGATGAAATTGAGATCAGTAGATTATGCTTGACGAATTTGGAATTCTCCAGCATCTGTCAATACACAGAACTTATAGCATAGAGTTGGAAAACAGATGAACTCTGTGATGCCCACGAGTTCCCTCAGAATGTAGCACGGCCCAGTAGGTCGTCAGCAGGGCACAGGTATATCAAGGACTCTAGTTAAGACTGGAGGAGGAAAGCAAACCCATTCCTACTTGTTAGCATCCCTTTCAGAAGTAGTCACACATCGAGAGAGTCTGCATTACACTACAGAAATAATCTGTCACGGAGAGAAAATTATTGCAGAAAATTCTCTCTCTTACACAGTCTCTTCAAGAAGGTAGTTTTTTATTTAAAAAGCTTCAGTCAATCTGTGTTCATTTGGGAAAAAATTGTCATGGTGATTTTGAAACTTTATAGCAAGTGTCATGGAAAATCTGAATTAACTACAGCCTTTTTAAGTGAATTCTATGTAAATTTTTCGTAGGTAACTTGCTAATTTTTACCTTGATCTCTTACAACTTCAATGATGCTTGCAAGTGAAATCAAATTATTAAATTTTGTAACCAACTCTTCTTTGCTCTTGTGCAATAATATGATTATCTCTTTCCCTAGAACTAGACAATACCCAAATTCCACATGATAATGGTTTTATGTGTGTATATTATGAAATGTTGTGCAGAAAACTCTACCTTGTCTGAATTTTGACAAGATTATTTATTATTTACAATCCTTTTGTCCTCAAATAACATTTCTCTTCCTCCTTTGCCAATCATTATCTTCATTATCTCATTCACATCTTTAAATAAAATCATCAGTAATCGATAGTACTGTGTTCTGTCAAAGTTTCGAAGAAAACTCGGATATTCTTTCACAATGAAGCACAGGGCTTAGTATGATCTGGTATATAATTTTTGGTTTAATGTTAGTTTGCTCTAATTTATTACATTGACATTTTGAAATTAATAAAATGGTTTTTTTGGCATCAATTAAAATCATGTTTTATTTAAGTAATGCTTTAATATCTGTCATATAGTTTACCAAACATGAAATACCTTGGCTTTTTCTAAGATAAACTCAACTTCATTAAAATTACTTACCTCAGGCGGCACCTGTGGCTCAAAAGAGTAGAGTGCGGGCCCCACATGCCAGAAGTGGCAGGTTCAAACTTGGCCCCAGAAAAAAAAAAAATAAAAAAGTTACCTTTTTTGAGAAAACTGGATTTAATTTTCTATCCTTTTATTTAGATGTTTGAATGTGTGTTCATTAAACTTATTAACTTGATAATATTTTACCTTTTCTGCACTACTTTAATCTCATTTTAGCATCAAAGTCACATTTGCCTCATGGGATGAGCATGAAAATAATTCTTTAATTCTGTTTGTGGAAAATTTTTTGTAAATTTGGCTTATCCACTTCTTTGCAAGTTTCATGATTGCCTATGAATACTCATGATATGGCCTGGGTGTGTTACTTGTGGGAGCAGTTTTAGCTAATATCTCAATGTTTCCAATAGTTATTTTACACTCATATTATCTCTTTTGACAAGAGTAGGGCATATTATACCCTAAAATTATTTACCCATTATATGATAGTGTTAAAATTTAATGGTATAAAATTGACAATATTCTCTTACTCTATTTTGTTTTTAATTTGTTTTGTTTGGCAATTATGACTACTTTTGTTCCTCAGTTTTATGTCTCTCTCTCTTTCTCTCTCTCTCTCTCTCTCTCACACACACACATACACACAACATACATGAAACACACAGAGGTGTACTGCAGGATTAAAATCTTATAAATGTCTGCTTTGACTTAATTGACAATTTTTATTGCTTATTTTAGTATCTTTGCATTTGTCTACGTTTCTGATTTATGTTCCTGGCTATAATATCACAATACTTCTGTACATACTGGCTAAACTTTGTGGTTACTGATGTTTTTTAAATAGATAATTTCAAAAATATTTTCACACCAGACCTTATGGTTTGGGCTTAGTCAGAATGCAGTCAGAATTTTGTTTTATGCACAAAAGTAGTAAAAATTGTATGAAATTGCGTTCAAAATTTTTTTTCTTTTCCTCTTTTTTATTTCAAATATATATGAGAGTACAAATTTTAGGTTACATTGTTCTCATTTCCAAGATGAAGATTAAGTTGCAGAAGAGCCTGTTACCTGGGGCATGCTAAATATACTTCTGAATATGCTTACACTGTTCATATTAGGTGAGATCCCTCCAATTGCCCTCCCTCCTCCTACGGACTTCCTGCTATCTCCCCTCCCCCTTGCTAGACCATATTTGTGTTTTATCATTTGTGTAGGCATGTAATTTTTTATATATGAGTTTCCTATTAGTATTGAGTACATTGAATTTTTTTTTTTCATTTTTGACATATTTTACTAAGAAGAATGTGTTTCAACTTCATCCTGGTAAACATAAAATATGTAAAGTCTCTCTCTTTAGTTTATGGGTGAATAGTATTCCATGGTGGACTTATGCCAAAGTTTGTTAATCCATGTAAGGGTGGATGGTCATTTGGGTTGCTTGCATGTTTTGGCAATTATGAATTAAGCTGCAATAAGCATTCTAGTGCAAATGTGCAAATATCTGTGTGGTAAAATGATTTTTGTTCTTAGGGGTAGATGCCTCGTAATGGGATTATGGGATCAAATGGAAAGGCAACTTTTTGTTCTTCAAGAATTCAACAATCTAATAAGAAAAAAAAGAATTCAATTCACCATATTTCTTTCAATAAAGGTTGTATTAGTTTGCATTCACACTAACAGTGTAGAAATGTTCCCTTCTACAGATCTGCTTATTTGTGACTTTGTAATGTGGGCTGATGTTACTGGAGTTAAGGGGTATCACAGAGTGGTTTTGATTTATAGTTATTTGATGATAAATATGATGAGCATTTTTTCATGTGTTTTTGGCCATTCGTCTGTCATCTTCAGAGAAGATTCCATTCAATTCTTTTGGCCACTTATGGGTCAAAATGGGGTTATTTGTTCCTTTCTTGTTGATTAATTTGAGTTCTCTGTGGATTATACTTATCAGGCCTTTATCAGATACACAATATGCAGAATTTTTCTCCCATTCTAAAGGCTATTTGCTTTGGCTATGATACCCTTATGAATATTTTTAAAGGATCAATAGTTTGTTTCACTGAACTTCTGAATGATTCTTTTGTTTTCAATTCCATTTAATTCTTCTCTAATATTGGCTATTTCTTTTCTTCTGGTGGGTTTGAGGTTGGATTGTGCTTCCTTTTCCAGTTGCTTGAGATGGCCCATTACGTTCCTAACTTACTCCTTTTCTGTTCTCTTGGTGAAGGCATCTGATGTTACAAATTGGCCTCTTAGGATTGCCTTTGCAGTATCCCACAGATTTTGAAAGTGTGTGGTTTCATTATCATATTGTCCAAGAAACCTAATAATTTACTTCTAATCTCATCTTTGACCCAGCCTTCGCTCAGCATAAGGTTATTAAATTTCCACGAATTTATTTGGATCTGAGGATTTCTGTTGCTGTTGAAGTCAATTTTTATTCCATGATGGTACAAGAAGATACAAGTAATCATTTCTATTCTTTTAAAATTGTGGAGGTTAGATTTGTGTTCTAAGGTAGGATCAATTTCGGAGGCTGATTCATGCACTGATGAGAAGGATGTGTATTCAGTTTTATTAGGATGAAATGTTCTGTATGTGTCTTTGAAATCATTTATTTTAGGGTCATGTTTAAGTCCATTATTCTTTGGTTTAGTTTCTGCTTGGAGGACCTATCCAGTACTGCCAAAGGAGTGTTAAAATCTCCTACTGTCACAGTACAAGAAGATATCATAGCATTCAGATCATTTAGGTTTTATTTAGGGTATCAAGGACTGTTCAGGTAGGGTGTGTAAATGTTAATTATTGAAATCTCTTCATCTTGTGTGCATCCCTTGACAAGTATGTAGTGTCCATCCTTGTCTTTCCTTATTTTTGTTGCTGTAAATCCACCAAATCTGCCCCTCACTACTATAACCTTTCACCATCACCCAAACAAAATCAAACAAGTGTGAACCTCCAAACCCAGCCAGCCATGGCAGGGGGAGAAAATTCAAGGAGGGCTCTGGCTGAGACTTCCAGTTAGTCTCAGGCAGTGCAAACAACACCCACTCAAATAAGTTCAGAGGGTCACCAGGCAGATAGCTCTGGCTGAGTATCCCAGTCAAACTCGCTCAGGCAGGGTGAGCTAAACCCATACATGGGAGTTCAGAGGGTCACCAGGAAAGTAAGCAAGAACCTACAGGAAGTTCACCTGAGAAATCCCCAGGGGGTGTGGAAGGCTCCTCTAATGAGAAAGGATGTCAGGAGAGATCACACCTGGACCTCTCACGGCCCAAGTCAGAACGGTGATGCCATTCTGCCCAGTAGCTCAGCCATCCATCAAGGCCCAGCCTCTCAACTAACTCTCCAAAACTCTGACCTTTGCAGATGGCAGTCCTCCAGGCAACTAAAACCAGGGGAAGAGGGAAGTGTGGGCTTAGGATTGCAGAGAGAATATTTGCTCACTTTTGTGCCAGGTGGGATGGGGCCTGGGCTCTGAGGCCCCACATGTGGCAGGTCAGGGACTTTGCAGCTCTCTCCTGTAGGGTGAGGTGAGAGGTCCTTTGTTCCCTGCTTGCTGGTGGAAGGGCCACCGCTGGCTTCCTTGTGGGGGGAGGGAGTCTCCTGACCCCTCGACAACAGGCACCTTCCAGCTGGTCACTTTGTGCTTTATCTTTGTTATCTTTCTTCCTCTTTCTTTTCCTCACAGCTTTTCTCAGTGGAGATGATGCGTACCTCATTTTCTTCCCACTATGCTCAACTTCCCATCTTGGGCGTCTCTGAGTCTACTTCAGTCCAATCTCTCTCCCTCTGCACAGGAGCCTCTGTGAAAGCTGCTTCTAGTCGGCCATCTTGCCTCGCTCCTTGCTCTTCCTCTCTCTTTCTCTCTCTCTGAAACAGGTTTCAGTTTATCACCCGGACTGCAGTGCAATTGCATGATCATAGCTCACTGCATCCTAGAAATCCCAATTCAGCCTCCTGAGTAGCTAGGACTACAAATGTGCACCACCATGCCGGGCTATTTTCTGAAATTATTATTATTATGGATTTTTTATTTAATAGAAATGGGAGCTCACTATGTTGCTCAGGATGGTTTTGAACTCCTGGAGTCAAATAATCTTCTTACCTCAGCCTCCTGCATTTTGGGGATTATAGGAGTGAGCCTCTGCCCCTGGTAAACATTTCTTGATTTTCTAATTATAGATTTTTAATTGTACATCCATCATGTTTGAATTTGTGTTGCATTCCATATATCCCAACAGGTATTTTGTCATTGTTATTTAGTCACAAAAAATTTAGTTTTTATTATAGTTTCTATTTTGGCCTATGAACAATTAAGAAGAAAAATGTCATTTATAAATGTTGAAGTTTAAGTGAACCACTTTTTATTTTTACGAGAGAAAAATGCAGGTTCCTCACCACAGAACAGTGCTGTGCTGTGCTAGTCTGGAGTGCCCAGAAAAATTCTTACAAAGAATTGTAATAGGCGTTTCACTATGCAGGTAGATCAAAGAAGTACCAAGGTAACTATTAGGTTCAGGAAAAGTGCCTAGCACTTTCTCCAGTGCCTCAATTCTTTCTTGTCTCAAAATGGCAGGCTTAAACTACCCCCAACTGTGGTAGAGCTACTTCGATTATCCTAGAAGGCCCTTTAGCTAAGTGTAATACTAAAATCCCTGTGTAGTGGAAAATTGTAATATCATTAACATAACATGAGTTGCATAACTGCTGTATCCTGATGCTACTGTACCTGGATGATTTGTTTCACTCTGAACAAGTTAAGGTACAATGTAAAACCTTTGCCTCACTCATTATAATACATTTAATGTGACACCAGAGGGCGAGTGGTTGTGGGCTTTGCATGCAAGGAAGCTCCTGTGTAAGAAATTCCTCTGCCACCCAGGAGCAAGTGCCCTTGTACGTAAACTCTAATAAATTAATCTACCACATCAGGCTGGACTTGTCTAAATTATTCCTTGGTCACCCTACTTTTAGGGGGAAGATACTTTCTCAGGATTTTTCCAAATAATTTCTAATTTAAAGCCTTTTTTATCAGAAAACGTAGCATAATCATAATTTTGACTCTGTATGGAAATATGTGCTCAATCTTATAAATGTCCCTTGTATTATGGGAAGATGAAGGGTCTCTAATAGTTGATACCATGTTGTTGCATTTGTTCTTTACATCTATTTGATAGGAACAGTTTTCTGTATGTTCACTGATATTTCTGTGTGTAGTTAATCTATACATGGCATTAATTAAAAAGAATTCCCGACGTCAATCAAGGTGGAATATAATAGGGACTAGAATTAGTTTTCAGCTTGAAAAAACTCAAACGTAGTCACAATATATGAAACAATACACTCAAAATACTAGACATGAGGCAAAAAAGAATAGTGAACATTATTAGTAATGGTATATGTAGTACAGGTATTGATTACTTAGTACTAATCATTTCTGTTTATTCCCTAGGCTAAGCACTACTCCAGTCTCATCTAAAAGATCTTTAAAAACATGACTCCAAAGAATCAAAGTTTTATTGAGTTACCTAATATTACCCAGAATATTGCATAAAATATTTATAAAGCTTAAAAACATCAAACACTCAACAAGATATAATTCATAGTACTTGGCATTCAGTGAAAGTTTAGGAGACATGCAAAGATAGAAGAAAATATATCCCAGGCTCAGCACCTGTGGCTCAAGCGGCTAAGGCTCCAGCCACATACACCTAAGGTGGCGGGTTGGAATCCCCAGCCCGGGCCCGCCAAACAACAATGATGGCTGCAACCAAAAAATGGCCGGGCGTTGTGGTGGATGCCTGTAGTCCCAGCTACTTGGGAGGCTGAGGCAGGAGACTCAATTGAGTCCAGGAGTTGGAGGTTGCTGGAGCGTGATGCCATGGCACTCTACCCAGGGGGATAGCTTGAGGCTCCGTCTCCAAAAAAAAAAAAAAAAGAAAAGAAAAGAAAATATATCCCATAATAGAAAAAAAGTCACCTAGACATTTCCTTTATAAGGTTAAAATTTATAAGCATTTTTATACTCCTTAAGCGGTTTTATTACAAACATTAATATCCATCTTTAATTTCAAATATCAGGTTAATTCAAAACATTTAATGTTTCTCACCAGTCCATTCCAAACCATTTACCACCAACACTCCCAACTTAAACTCTGTTTTCCACATAACTATATCATCTGTCACATCCCCAGAAATTAGACAGTACTCGTATCATTTTGCATGTATAATTACTTGCTTATAAATTTTTGGTTACTGTTTGTTTTTTATTGGTTTCAGCATCTTCTCTTTTTCTAGAATTTTGTTTATAGTGAATGTTAGTTGATAATTAACTCTCAGTTGTTTACCTGGAAATATTTTTTATTTTATCTACATTGGTTAAAGATAACTTGATTATGTGAACAACTCAACATTGACAATTATTGTGTTTCATTTTTTATCTTTAGTGTTAAAATAATTCTCCACTATGCAATAACTGTAGATTTATTTTCATTTATTCTATTAAGGATAGTTATACATTCCATCAGTTTTGCAAGATTTTTGTTTATATGTTTTCAAGTATGATTTTTACATGATAATTTCCATACTTTCTTTTCCACAATTTCAATTAGACATGCTTTGACTGACTCTGCTTAACACTTTCAATATTTTTAAAATTTGACTGTAATATTTTGCATTTATAAAATTATTTGTTATAATAGCTTTGTTAAGTAATCATGATTGTTTCCTTGCTGAAAATTTAAATTTCATATTCTGTAATATTTCCTTAAATATTTCCTTAGGAGTAATTTTATTTCTGAAAACTTCTAGACAATGTACACTTAAAAAAAAATTCTGTTGCCTCGCACGAATGGTGGTTCTTAGTTTCTCTGAAACGTAATCATCTTCGTCCATAGCTCATTTTTATTTGATCTTGTTTACTTGAATTTTAATACCAAATAGGAAATGCTTTCCTCCACTGAGAACTTGCATTTACTCTTACCAGGAACCTGTATTGGCTACTACCTTAGACAGTCCCTCAAAAATGTGAGATTTATAATCAATTCCATTTGTCTTGCTGTTGTTCTAAAATATCATCTCCCCTGTCATTCCTGCTTTTTTTTTTTTTTTACTTGCTTATAAGACACCTTAACTTTTGGAAAATTGAGCTATAAAAAACATCAGTGAAAATATAAACTTTTTAAAATATAAACTTAGATTTAATGGGTAAACACAGAAGCTCACTATCAAAAACTAAACATAGCCCATCCTCTCTAGCACAGTCACAATTTTAAAAAAATATTTATTTATCACATGTTCTTTCTCTCTTTTATTTATTTATTTATGAGACAGAGTTTCATTTAGTCACCCTTGGTAGAGAGAGGTGGCATCATAGCTCACAGCAACCTCAAACTCTTGAGTTCAATTGATTCTCTTGCCTCAGCCTCCCAAGTAGCTGGGAC
>NW_003852431.1:1980351-1988033 GCF_000181295.1 Otolemur garnettii
TTTTTTTTTTTTTTTTGGAGACAGAATCTCACTTTGTCACCCTTGGTAGAGAGCCGTAGTGTCATAGTTCACAGCAACATCAAACTCTTGGGCTTAAGTGATTCTCTTGCCTCAGCCTCCCAAGTAGCTGGGACTACTGGTGCCAAGCCTGTTACTGCATTTTGTAATCACTTCCAAGAGTCTGATTGTTGAGTCTCTGGGGTTCTCTACGTATAAGTTCATATTATAGGCAAAGAGTGAGAGTTTTACCTCCTTTGTCCCCACTTGGATGCCATTTATTTCCTTCTCTTGCCTGATTGCTATGGCTAGAACTTCCAGGAGTAGGTTGAACAGTATGCTAACAAATGACATCCTTATCTGTTTGTAGTTTTAAGGATCAAAGCTTTCAGTTTTACACTTTTCATTATGATATTGTTCATGGGTTTGTCATAGATGGATTCAATCAGTTTAAGAAATGTGCCACCTATGTCTATATTCTAAAGTATTCTTGTTAGAAAAGTATGCTGAATTTTGTCAAATGCTTTTTCTGCAAGTATTGAGAGGACCATATGGTCTTTGTCTTTGCGTCTATTGATATCATAAATTACAGTTCTAGGTCTGCATATGTTAAACCAGCCTCGCATCCCTATGATGAAACCTACTTGATCATTAATGTAGACATTTTTTAATGTGTATCTCTATCTATTGGCTAACATTTTGTTGAATATTTTTACATCTATATTTATTAGTGAATTTGTCTGCAGTTCTCTATTTTAGTTGAGTCTTTTACTAGTTTTGGTATCAGGGTGATGTTTGCTTCATAGAACATTATGGGAAAGACTCCTTCCTCAAATGTTTTGGAATCGTTTCTACAGTGTGGGTATAAGTTCTTCTTTGAAAGTTTGATAGAATTATGATACAAAACCTTCTGGTCCAGTGCATTGTTTGCTGTTGTTGGAAGATTTTTTTATTGTTTCTTCAATCTCAGTGTTTGATATCGTTCTGTGATATATGTATACCATGGAATACTGTTCAGCCATAAAACAGTAGTGGCTTTACCTCTTTTGTATTAACCTGGATGGAGTTGAAACACATTTTTCTCAGAAAAGTATCACAAGAGTGGAAAAGCAAATGTCAATGTATTTAATACTAATGTGAAGCCAGCAGACAATCTAATTTATGTCCACATAGGTGAAAAATTCACTTCAATTCAGGTTAAGGGTAGAGGGAATGAGGGATGGGGAAAAGGGGGAATTGGGGTGCTTCCACTTAATAGGCACAGTGTAGGGGTGTAGGGCACACCTTTTGGATGTGGGACACAGATATAAGGGGACTCTACTTAACAAATTCAAATACTGTGACCTGTTTTTTTGTACCTTCACCTTAACTTGAAAATAAAAAAAAGTTATCTTATTATAAAAAGAAATAAATAACAAAATTTAAAAACAAACACACATGTATATTTGTAATTAACCTATACACAAATTTTAAAAGTCAAAGATTCATGAGACTCCCAATAACTTCAGTAACATGCAAACTTTGGGCATTTGAATACATAAAAGGTTATTTTGAGAGTGAATGGAGAACCCAGTACACTCTGTCTTCATTTTTCACACTGTACCTCCTGATTAGCAAGAGGATAAAGTATTTCTGTTCTGTTGGTCTGATAACAGATGGTCATCTGTAATGTCATGTAAAGTACCATAGAAAATAAATAGTTCTTAACAATCAGCTCAGATAAAACTTGGTACTGTGAATAAAAGGTTGGCTTTACACATGTAGCAATGAATTAAAATCAAATCTCAGCTACAAAAGAATTGATAAAATTAGTGTTCTGTAGTTTCAACAGAATATTGTCTGGTCTCTTTCCATCTTTTATTCTACACCATTTCTTCTTCCAGTTACCTAGAGATGACCTCCTTTTTTTGTCTAACTACATTACAAAGGAGAAAGAGCAGGATATCCAGGCTGATGTTAAACGCTTTACACAGCATGCATGACAGTGTAATGGGATACTGGATGTTCAGAGATTGTCTGCTCTGAATGGTGTGAGTGCTGCTTAGTGGTGGTTTAAATAGGTAGCTGCTGTTCCTACAGAAGCTTTTCTCTGAATTACCAAAAATCCGAGAAACAATTTGCCTGCTCAACATTTTGTCTTACCGTCTGTATCATTTTGTCTTTTAGTATATGTTTTTCTTAATTTTCTGTGCTTTAAGTTCATTGGAGATGGTTTTTAACGCAAAAGGATATTTCTTACCTGACGGAATTCTATTGTGAGTACTATTTTAACTTCACATCAATATTTCTTTCAATTTCACAGTGTGCTTTGGGGACGGACTAGAAAAAAAAATCTTTGAGAACCCTATGTGGCTTTGCTAAATAATAGAAAAATGATCTAGTGTTAAAAGACAATCTTAGCATTATTAATCGAATTTAAGAATATGGGTGACTAAATTTGCATTTGGTGAAATATATTTCATGCTAGTGGCTTTAAAGAAATTCCCTTATATGGGACTTTTACCCTCTTTGAATTTTTAATTATAATTTTGAAATGTGCATATCATAAAATACAGATTGCACTAAAAATATTAAAGAAACAATATCACTTTGCATACTAATTAATTTTGGAAGCTGTCATGAATATCTTTTTAAGTGACAATTTTCATGACAAGGACATCAGAGATATACTTTTAAACAAATATTTTTACTATAATTATAACTTTAATTATAATTATAGTAAAAGTGTATAGTGTTTTATTATAAGTAAAACATATAAATTCTGTCCTTTCAAATAACTTCAGATTAATTAGTGTTAGAATAAAAATGCCAATCTAAAAACTCGTTATGGAAATAAACTAACATGTAGGATTACTGAAATGGCCTAGTGGGATTATGTGAGGAGACTGCTTCCAAGGACTCCTTTTGCTAACATAGGGAAGCTGTTATTGAAGTATGAACCATAAAGCTGGATAGCAGAGGGAGGCACTGAACTTGTATTCTTGGCTACCTTAGTGGTATCGGATACATTGAGAAAATTGTACAGCCATGTGTGATAGCTGTTTAGAGAGTTAGTGAATTTGCTAGGGTGTAACCACCGTGACAAGCAAGAGAATTATTTTAGTCTGCTCTGTACTGCTATAACAGTATACTGGAGATGAAGCAATTGATAAAGAACAAAAATTTATTTCTCCTAGTTATGAAAACCAGGGAGACCACCAGGAAGGTGCTAGCAGATTCTGTGGCACCAAGATGACATCTGGCAGCTGCGTCCTCTGTAGAGAACAACATTGTGTTCTTACATGGCAGAAAAGCAGAAGACAAGAAAGCCACTCCCGCAGCCTTTTATTTTATAGAGGCATTAATCCATTTGTCAGATTTTTGGCTTTCATGGCCCAAATGTCTCCTATTTGGCCCCTCCTCCCAATACTGTTGCATTGAGGATTAAGTTTTCAACACAAGATTTTGGAGGGGACAAGAATATTCAAACTATAACAAGGAGCCTGCCACAAATATCCCATGACAGAAAGAAATGTGAGGGGATAGATATCTAGAGACTTCGAATCAACTCGACCACAAAAGCCAGTTAGCCCACATCAGCAAGAGAGAAGCAGAGCTTAAACTAAATAATACACATAACAAGTTTGCTCTCTGCAACCCCCAGGTGATAAACACAGGATGGTATGGGGTAATTCCAGAAAATTACTCTGTGAGAGTCAATGGATGGCCAAGAGAGCAGACTGATGATTTGCCTGAAGCATTGGAGCCCCCATTCCTCATCACTACAGGTTGATGTAAGTCCCTATCGTCCTCCAAGTACAAAGAGGTAATATCTGGGGAATGAGAAAGGAAAGATAAAAATGTCAAATACCGGCTGGGCGCAGAGGTTCACACCTGTAATCCTACTACTCTGGAAGTCTGAGGGGGGTGGATCTGTTGAGCTCAGGAGTTCAAAAGAAGCCTGAGAAAGAGCAAGACCCATCTTTACTAAAAGTAGAAACACTAGCTGGGCAGATGCCTGCAGTACCAGCTACTCAAGTGGCTGAGGCAAGAGGATCATGAACCCAGGAATTTAAGGTTGCTGTGAGCTATGAGACCAGGGCTCCCTACACAGGGCAATAGACTGAGGCTCTTGGTAAAAAAAAAAAAAAAAAAAAAAAAGTATACACACCTACACATAGACACTCCAAGTATTTTTTACTGGTAAGATTCAACATTTTAGTATTAGTCTTGAAACTTAATTTGGCAAACGTTTCTACACACTGATGCTAACACCCATTACCTATTGGTGTTGGCATCTCTAAAGCATAAGGGGTCAGGTTCAGAAAATAAGGCCACTATATTTTATTTTTTCATCTGCTAAACAGAAGCTAAATATGTGAATAAGCCACAACTGACTAGATTAATGCTAGGGGTTATAAAGGCATATGTTTTATTGAATTGAAATAGTTAATACATGTATCTCTGATGAAACCTGATACACTCATCTGAAGAAGCTGAGTTTAGACAGCAACAGCATTTAAACCTTTATCAGTAATATGGAAACAGAGAATAATATACAATTAGGAAGCAGGAAGAAGTAAAAAGAAACCAATATGTATGATTTTTGGTAAACCAGTGAAGATAAGTCAACAACTGAGATTTATTCACCAAGCATATTAGAAAAAACTAGGAAAACTACTACTCAATGATCAAACTTTTTCAGATGTTAAATGCACACAGGATTATAGAACTTATTTATGGATGAAAAAGTGAATAGGCATCCAGAATATGGATGCATAGAAGGAGGGATTTAGTGGATTTAGTAGCTTACTCGTGCAATTTCAGAAATTATTTTGGCTGGAAAATATTGTGAGTGAAATTTTCACACTCTTGGAGTTAGAAGATCGTGACTTTAAAAATGTGATGGAAGATGTGAGAGATAAAGAAGTTACATCCCAAAGTCAGTAGACAAACGTGAGTTCCAGAGAAAGAGATTAGGGGAAAAAAATAAAAAAGGAAAATATAAATTAAGAAAGAAAGACAAGAAAAAACAAAGAATGGAAGTTGATTTCCCAGTAAGGGAAGGCAGAGCTCTTCAAATGTGCAACACACCCCAGGATAAGCACGATGAATAGAAGAAAACTTACATGAGGTCACAGTCTCAGAAAAATTCAAAAATCTAAACTGGTAATGAAGATCATTTGTACCAAAAAAATAAAAAAATAAAAAATGTGACCAAGTTTGGCACGAAACCTGTCGCCTGAAAATACGGTTTCTAGAAATCATGAGAAAAGTTTCCATAGTGCTTAGGGAAAATGATTTGGGACCCACAGTTCTATATTTAATCTAGTAATTAATGCAATGGAAGGAATATATAAAGACATTTTATTTGGGGGTATTCATGGGCTTAGATAGCTTCCATTTCCCTAAAGTGAATTGATATGACTACCCAAACTGGGAGGATATAAGATAAAGGAACAATTGCATTAATTTTTTTATAAATGTAGTGATGAGAAGTGCCTTGATGACTGTTAGAAAGTAGCTTAATATTACTTGTCTGGATTAGAGGAAGGAGTCAGGGGCTGAGGGTGAGTGGAGGAGAAGGAACTGGATGTTTCCAGCAAGAACATGCTTTTATTTATTTATTTATTTTGTTTGTTTGTTTGTTTTTGTTTTCCTCCTGAGGCTATAGAAAAGCATGGCATATTGGGAAAAAATAATGACATCAAGATAATCTTCTTAGAAACTATAAAATTATGACCCCCCCAACACAAAATAAAATGAAATGAAGCAAACATTTTGCAAACGATGTAATTTGCTTCATTTTGATTCTAAGACCAATACTTAAGCACATGGCTATATAAAATGAACCCCTAGAAATTAAAATAAAATTCTAGCAATTAAAGCAGCAAATTATTTCTATAATTAGCAATATGTACATATTTATAGCAAATGAAATTCCTTTAAATGATTTTCTAATATTAAAACAACTTTAGACAGGTGAAAAAATAATTTTGCTTTATCATAGAATACAAACATATGCAATCAATCTTCACAGGGGATTAAAGGAGATGAAAAATGCGGGTTTGTAATACTAGCTTAATTTTTACAGTAAAGTAAACAGAGATCTGTAAATCAAATAAGAAGTACAATTAGAGAATATAATATTAATATAAAAACTAGAAATGATGTATTAATTCTCATATAAAAAGAGATAGAGAAGTGAGATGAAATTGGATAAAGAAATTAAAATATTTTTTCATAACTAAGAACAAATGGATACTATAAAAGAAAATATTATAAAATATTATGTAAAATATTGGGGAGATTTTAAGAATATTAATATAAACTTTATAAAGTGTACATTTCTGATGATTAGATGTATTATCAGTTTTTTATTTTTAAAATGCATAGCACTATTACTTAGAAGAACAAATGTCTAAGGAAAAAATAATAAAATTGGTAAAGTACATGAATATCTATCTAAAAGGTGAAAAAGCAAACAAATCTATAGGAAGTGACAATAGTGAGTACTTTTTGGAAGTTGTAGATATTTTAACTATGACTCAGGAGACAAAGTTTGCAAGGTTCTGGAATGAGTTATTAAATAACATGAGAGTTATTTGTGTATTGATAATTGTGAAAGAGATGGTATACATTGACAAGCAAGTTGAAGGTTCTGTGGACCTTGGTTTTAACTGCAACTATTTTTTCAGCATTAACATCTACAGAATTTAAAAATATGAAATAAGAACCAGAATCAAATTATCAAACATGTATCTTCAAGTCTATAACTTGGTAACTTTGTATCTACGTAGTAAGATATATATGTAGATTTGATGAACTCTTACAGGGCTTTCTCTGTCCATCCTAAGACAACTCAGCCAAATTTTAAACTGAGTTTTAGTTCTTCTAGTCAAATATACATGAAGGAGGGTTTTTAGTATTTACATAAAGTTCACTACTTGCTAATTGCTATTTTAATTATTCTAGAATGGGAAATCAATCTAAAAGAAACTTAATCACTATTCATAACATGCTACAAATCTATGCCAAATTCTTGATCAATTTAGTTTTTTTCCTAAAGTTGAAGTACATCTTCTTATCAGCTTTAATACCAGTATATGGAAATGAATTTCAATATAATTCTTTGTGTCTATAAGTTAATAAATTTATCACAAATACATGAACGCCACTTACCATTACATCAAAGCAACTAATATTAAATTCTAACATAGAATTTTCAGAAAAAAATTTGCTATATTTACAGCATGTTTGTGTACGTATGCATATATACACAAAAAATATATAACCTTTTTGAATACCTTAGATTTAGAAATATGTAAAATTAGAAATAATTTTAGAGCAATACAAAACAAGCACTAACTCTACACATGTCAGAAAATGAAAATATATTGAATGTCTGTATTTGTCAAACAATAATTCATTTAATGTGTAGTCATGTACTGGCAAAAGACTGTAGATACAATTCTATAACAGCTTACTATTTCTTCATGAACATTTTAAAGTCTAATTTTTAATAATATAAATCTGTCTACTTCTATGAAAGCTAAGAAAACATAATATGAAGCAGTACATTAACTTTTATTTATTTATTTATTTTTGAGACAGAGCCTCAAGCTGTCCCCCTGGGTCAAGTGCTGTGGCATCCCAGCTCACAGCAACCTCCAACTCCTGAGCTCAAGTGAGTCTCCTGCCTCAGC
>NW_003852431.1:1988994-1989238 GCF_000181295.1 Otolemur garnettii
ATTGTTGTTTTGCTGGATTTGAACCCGCCACCTTAGGTGTATGTGGCTGGCTCTCTAGCCACTTGAGTCACAGACACCAGAGACTGTTTTATTCTTTATTTCAGATTAATGTGAGGGCAAAAACAATTAGGTTACAATGTTTGCATTTGTTAAGTGGAGTCCTGTTTTAGTTGTGTCCTGCCTGGTAGGATATATACCCTTACATTGTGCCCATTAAGTGGGCACAGATATGGACGGAAGAGAA
>NW_003852431.1:1989258-1993739 GCF_000181295.1 Otolemur garnettii
CAAAGAACTCAAATTAGACCTTCCATTTGGTCCTGAGAGGAAAAACCAATCATCTACTGAGAGGAAAAACCAATCATCATATCTATCATAAGGACATTTGCACTAGATGGTTTATTGCAGCTCAATTTATAGTCATCAAGATGTGGAAACAATCTAAGTTCCCATCAACCCAGGAATGGATTAACAAACTCTGGTATATGTGTACCATGGAATATTACTTATGCATTAAAAGATGGGGACTTTGCTTCTTTTGCATTAATCTGGATGAAGTTTATGTTTTAGATAAGTATGGTCTTTAGAATAGGCTATGTGCTATATTTTTCAGCGTGTATGAGAATGTTATAGTAAAGTATATTAATGTAAAGAATACATTCCCAACAATTACCAAACAATATACCTAACATAGGTAAGCATTATAATTTTTAAAAGAAATTTTGCACTACTTAAATATATAAACTTGTACTTATGCTGTCATTTGAAAAATATTTTCAGTTTAAATAACATATGTATATCTATAAAATATTTAAATAATGAATCATGTCATTTTTTAATTTCCTTTTAAATCAGTTTGCAGAAGTGAGCCTTGTCTTATCTTTGGCTGGTTTTGTAGGTGTGATTGAGCAAGAATACTATATCAAAATTTCATTTACAGTACTTACCATTACAGAGAGAGTAAGAATGATTTTGCCTTTTAAAATTCAAATCTAGTCAAATAGCCTAAGAAACATATATATCTTTTGGGAGATGAAGGAATGCAATCTGTAAACCAAAAAGGCTAAGTGGTAAGTTTTTATTTCTTTGATTGGCCAGCATTGAATAACAGAAAGATTTAGAACATTCGCACTGTAGTAGGTGAACATAAAGTGATGTGAGAAAAACACTGTCCTGGGCATTAGCAACATGCCTGCTTTCTATGCATAGTGCCTTCCATTTGGTCCTGTAATCCCATTGCTGAGCATCTACTGAGAAGAAAAACCACAGCTCTTTGCTAAATTTTCCTAAAAACCCACTGATCTCTTAATCAGATTCTATAAAAGTTATTTGTGTGATTAACTTAGGTCATGTAAAATCAATGCACACAAATAAGTAACTTTCATATATGCTATTAATAGTCAAGCTGAGAATCAAATCAAATATACAATACCTTTCACTGTAGTTTCAAAGAAAATTAAATACCTTGTAACATATTTAGAAAAGGGATATTAAAGTTCTCTAGACAGAGAGCTATGAAATGCTGAGAAAGAAATTGCAGAGAATGTTAACATATGGAAGAACATATTATGTTCATGGCTTGAAAAAAATCAACACTATTAGAATATCTGTACTACTTAAAGCATTCTAGAGAATTAAAACAAGCTCCATTAAAATATTAACATCATACATAAAAAGATCTTGAGAAACTTGTTCTATGTTTCATATGCAACCAGGAAAAAATCCAAATAGCCAATGTGAATCTATGATAGAGGAACACATCCAGAGACATCAAAGTGTTATCAGACTTAAGAATGTATTGTGAATCTATAGCGGTCAACACAGTGTGGTATTGGTATTAAAGTAGAGACATACATCCACAGAACATAACAGAATACAGAGATGAAACCAGCCCCATATTGCCATCTGATCATGGACAAAGCAAACATATACTGGGGAAGAGTCTCTATTGAATAAATGGTGCTGGGAGAACTTGCTAGTCACATGTAAAAGACTGAAACTGGACTCACACCTCTCACCACTTACAAATATTAGCTCACATTGGATAAAAGACTCAAATCTAAGACAAAAACTTATAAAAAACCCTAGAATAAAGTATTGAGAAATCTCTTAATTTTATTGGCCTATGGAAATCATCTATAAAGAAAACCCCACTGGCAAACACAACAATAACAAAAACAAATAAACGGGACCTGATCAAGTAAAAAGGCTTCCATACAGCTAAAGGCACAATTAACAAAGCAAGGAAACAACCTACAGAACCAGAGAAGATATTAGCATGCTATGGATCTGACCAAGGGCTGATAACCGGAATCTACAAAGAACTCAACAAATCAACAGCAACAACAAAAAGGGGAAACAATCCCATTAAAACCTGGTCAAGAGATACAAACAGATACTTTTCATATGAGGACAGATGAATGGCCAAGAAATACATGAAACAATGTTATTGTCTCTAATCATAAAAGAAATACAAATCAAAACCACTTAGCCCCATGAGAATAGTTTACATGACACAGTCCCAAAGCAACAGATACCTTTGTGAATGTGGAGAGAAGGGAACACTGCACACTGGTACAGCTTCTCTAGAAAGAAGTATAGAGACTCTGTAAAAAGCTAAAAATAGACCTTCCATTTGATCCTGCAATCCCATTACTGGGTTCCTACCTAGAAGTATAGCAATCATTTTATCACAAGGACATTAGTATTCAAATGTTTATAGCCAGTGAGTTCACAGTTACGAAGACATGGACACAACCCAAATACTCATCAACCTATGAATGGACTAACCAACTATGCTATGTGTATACCATGAAATACTATTCAGCCATAAAAAGATGGAGACTTTGCATATTTTGTGTTTACCTGGCTGGGGTTGAAGAACATTCTCCTAAATAAAATATCCCAAGAATTGAAAAGCAAGAATCCCATGTAATCAATACTAAGTTGAAACAAGTAGATTAGTATCTACAGCCCCACAGTAAAGGAAGAAACACAGCTAAATTCAAGAAATGTGAGGAGAAGTGGGTAAGGCAGTTTTGTAAGTTCCCCACTAATGGGTACAAGGTAGAGATATGTGGAACACCTCCTGGGTGAATGACTCAACTACAACTGGGCCTTTGCTTTACAAGTGCAAATAGTATAACCTAACCACACATACCCTCATATTAATCCAAAATAAAACAAACAAACAAATAAATAAATAAATAAGAACATTCATGAACCATGAAAAGTCAAAATACTATATTAACATGAATAGAAAGAAGTCAATTCTAGCCCTCAAGGATGATTTTGAGAGGTTCATGATTTCAGTGGAGAAAGTAACTGAATGTATAGAAGATACACTAAGAGAACCAGGTTTGGAAGTGGAGTCTGAAGATGTGTCTGAATTGCTGCAATCTCAGGACTTGCTTCTAATGGGTAAGCAAAGTGGATTTTTTAAGATGGAATCTATTCTTTGTGAGAATGCTGTGAACACTGTTGACAGGATGACAAAGGAATAAGGATATTACATAAACTTAGCTGATAAAGCAGCAGCAGCCTGTGAGAGCACTAACTCCAATTGTAAAAGGAATTTCACTGTGTAAGAAATTCTATCAAACAGCCTCTCTGGCTCAGGAGAAAACTTTCAAGAAAGAACAAGTCAATTGCTCTGGTAAACTTTAACATTACCTTATTTTAAGAAATTTCTTCACCACCCCAACCATCAACATGGAGGCAAGACCCTCCAGTAAACATTTATGACCGACTGAGATCCAAGATAATCTTCATCATTTTTTTTAGCAATAAGTTATTTTTCAGTTAATATATACATATATTGTTTTTAGACATAGCATTATTTTCCATTTCATTGATTGCAGTGTTGTGTAAACACAGCTGGGAAAATGTCAGGGTCCTGCCCCAGGAGCAAGGTCCACTAAGACCTGTGGAAACTAGTGGTGATCAAATGAAGAAAGAGTTAGAAAAAATGGGAAATAAAGAGACCTGAGACAAGGAGTAGAATTAAAAGTGGGAGCTCAGGGGTCCATTGCCCATTTGTGGGCTTGGGCAATGGCAGTGGCCCAGAGTGCTTGCTCTACTCAGATTTTATTGAAGTCTATTTGCCCAGAGGGTAAGATGAGGGAGGGAACAAACAGGCCAGCAGTTTCTCTGATTGAGCATACCCGCTCTTATTGTAATTATTATTAACCTTAAGGGTAGCCTTCAGAAGTCAGAAATCTCAGCACTGTATTTTTTTTTCAGATAGAAGTATGTCTATTATAGACTACTTCGATTAGTTAACTTCTTCTTATTTTGTTTTTTCCAAAGTCTCAAAAAAAATAGATAACTAATATTTATAAATAAAAGTAACAGATAATTACTTCCTGCTTGAGATCACACACACAGATTTCTAGGAAGGTGTTAAACTCTGCCAGTTCTCTGTGGAGTAAAACGCCACTGGTGTTAATCTCCTCTGAGGAACTGGTGGGAGGGAGGCATTTTCCTCCCATCTCCACCACAGAGGATTTTCCTCTGAGATAAGGGATATAAGCTCTTTTGCCCATATCTCAGGGCTGGAGCTACTCCCTTGATCTCTGCCCCAGGCAAGCAAATCTCCACAATGGGTATCTGTTTTGCCTGCTCAGTGGGCAGGAAAATCCCTAGAAGATGTATCTTTTCTAGGACTTGCCAAACTCTCTTCTAGGGCCATTATTTTCCCCAGATCTAGTAGGGTGTTTATTAGCTATTTCCCCAGGTTATTAGCTGGTTCTATACCAGTGTGAGCCAGA
>NW_003852431.1:1993941-2026385 GCF_000181295.1 Otolemur garnettii
TTGAAAGTATATATATAATTTGAATAAATGGGAATGAAAGTAGTCAGAAAAATATGTAGGGTTATAATATAGTTAGTTATGAAAAATAATGTTTATAAAGGTAGATTCAGAGACATAGGATATGTGGCCCAAGACTAAAGATTTGTTACTCAGTTATAATAGTTTTACTGTATTAACTAATAAAGTCTGCAGTAGGGAGTCACTGGTGACCAGAATAAAGGTCCTTCCTACCTTCCCTCCCTTGGGTGATCCGCCTTTGTCTGAAAGAGGAGATGAGACTACTTGCACCTCTGAAACTAACAGCTGTGCCAGTGAATATTCTCCATTACCATCACGGCTTTATATTCTTATTATGTGAAATATAAACCACAGCCGCTTATTTGAGAACTTTAAAATTCACCTGTGTCTTATGCAACCACAGTAACTTACTCAGAAATAACAACAAGAACAAGCAAACAACAAAAAAAAAATCACACATGTACTCAATTCCTTTTTTTATTCTAATGCTTTCAATTTTAAAAAATTCTGCTTGGTTTTAGCACTTTTAATTTATAATATAATAAATTTCTACCCTCTAAATACTTATTAATCATAGCTTTATTCCAGGAATTATTATTATTTTTTTTTTTGGTATCCTGAAAATATTCTTATTGTAATTTCATTTCCTGATACTAATTTGTTTACACATAAAATTCTAGTTTGGCAGATCGATTCACTCTCGTACCTTCTGATAATTTGACATATTTCATCAATTTGTGTTATTTTATTAAGATGTGTCATCATAGTCTGAAAGTATTTTAAAGCACATTTTTTTTTCTCTAGTACCCCTGTGATTTTCTCATTATTAATGTTGGATAGTTTAATGAAAATGTATTTTTCAAATATATTTTTATCTATATGCATTTATTTAGTTATATTGCCTCAGCCTCCATGATCTCCTTTTCAGGGAAGAGTTACGACTTCATTTCAAGTGGATTCTTAGTCACTATCATTTTGAATATTGCTTTTCTACCACATTGTTTATTTTCTCCTCCAGGATAACCCATTAGATATTTATCGGCATCTTTCAGTATCTTCTCTTTAACTTAATGTATTTCTCCTTTCATATTTTCCTATTCTTCACCTGACTGTGCTGACTCTGGGTGAAGGAAGGGGTCATCTTTAACACTAAACCTCAACTCACAAGTTGTCTTTTGGATTATGATTGATGCAGACTTTATTCCATCTTTAGGATTTATCTTTTCAGTGTTACTTGTAAAATACATTACAAACATAGGAAACCACCTAACAAATGCACATGAAAGGCTTATTTTAATTTGAACTGAGTATGTATTTCATACACTCCTTTGCTTCTTTTTCTGTTCATTTTCAATTATGAGCATTTTTCTTCTGTCTTGAATAGTCTTAATCATATAAACTTTACCATTAATCATTGTGTATAGTTTATTCCATTTGCATCATGGGGATTGATCTACCTATTTTGTCTCTTTTTTAAACTTTCATTGTATCAGCGTGTCTCATTTGCTGACAGTCTCATCTAGGGTCAGTTACTTCTGTGTATTTGCTTCATCTCTTCTCTTGTCCTCCCTTTTCCAGATGTTTCTCTATCTACCTATGAAAAAGTTCAGCCAAGAGTTGCACAGACGATTTGTGGCTGCTGGCCAGTAAAGTGACAGAAGTTATCCTTCAGCAGTCTCCTGCAGCCACGTGACCAACACATCAACAGATCACGTGCATTACCTCCTTCCATGCTGGATTAGTTTTTATTGTATTATTCATGGATCACATTGTTTTAAATTATGAGTTTATTTTCCCTTGTTGTGAAAATTACTCCTAAATATTTTCATAGTAGAATTGGCCTGAATGCATAGAATGTATCAAGCTTTTTAGTTACCCTAAAATTAGATTATGCTTATATTTAACAGCACAATCACATTTTAATAATGAATAAATTTGCTACCATGTATAGTTTAGAACAGTGGTTCTCAACCTTCCTCATGCTGCAATGTTTTTTCATTGTTAAAAATAAGGTTGTGACCCACAGGTTGAGAGCCACTGGTTTAGAATATTGTGGTTGCCTATAAATTAAAAAAAAAAAATTCTACAAATCCACATTGGGGTCACTAAAAATTCAGTGAAGTTGTAATTTCTTCACATACACATGGAATATGTAACTTTGATGTGAAACAGTTTAACCAAAGTTATATATATGTGTGTGTATAACTATGCATGCCTCTATGTAGATACATATCCCAGCATTTCTACAAATGTATTTTCAATAGCAGTAGTAATAGTATGTAACATGCTTTGAAAGGTAGGAATTTTAACAATCCACGATAATTTAGTTTATTTCATGCTTCTCAAAATGAGGAATTTTTGGCCAGGCACAGTGGCTCACACCTCAAATCCTAGCACTCTGGGACGCCAAGACAGGCAGATTGCTTGAGTTCCTGAGCTCACGACCAGCCTGAGCAAGAGCGAGACCCTGTCTCTAAAAAACAGCCAGGCATTGTAGTAAGTGCATATAGTCCCAGATACTTGGGAGGCTGAGGCAGGAGGATTACTTGAAACCAAGAGTTCAGGGTTGCTGTGATCTATGACCTATGATACCTCAAGACTCTACCAAAGGTGACAAAGTGTGACTTTGTCTCAAAAAAGGATAACTGTTTCTGGGAAATTAGGAAATAACAAACATTGTATATAATAATAGTTGGATAGTTTCTGAACTTGAAAAGGTCCACAGACCAAAAAAAGATATACAGTACATCTGTGGCATAATGATTTCATGATGAGGAATTAGGAAAAACAATGTCTAATAAAGCTTCTTGGTGAAGTAATAAAAGAACAAAAAAGGTCAAAAAATTAGCTCATTTATCTTTACAAAGAATCTACGCTATAGGTAGGTAATGCTACTATACTGATTATAGGAACTAGATACAGAACTATAGAGAACATTGCCAAAAGTTACAGATATGGTCAGGGAGTAAAACAAAATATGAATGCACATCTGCATTTGAGTCAAATTCTGTAGGATTATTAATCATTATTTGTACTGAGTTTGTACAAAAGAATAATTCAGTTTATAAATTATCTGGTTCAATAAATTAAATTTTTGCTACAATATATAATAAATGTATCTCATGTAAAAATTCCCATTTGTAAAATGAATTCCAGAAATAACACCCTACAAGATTATAAGCTAATCTAGATATTTAGATTTTTAATAAATAGCAACCAATATGTTTTATGTACTATATCCAGTTTTATATATAAAAATAGCATTTAGTATTTATTTCTTTTTACTAAAAATATATACAATTAATAATGGCCATAGCATGCAGGATAATGATAATTTTGAGGGTGTATTTCCTACTTTGTTGAAAATATAAACCTTACATCTTATATTTAACTGTGGTTTCTCCCATATTTGTCAATTTCCATACAGTGAAACTTGTGTAGACTTAGGACAATATTTATATTTTAAATGTTGAGTAATCATCCCTTTTTAATCACAAACTTTGTCTATGGATATTTTTCTTTCATTTAATTCTGTCATACTTTATTTAAAGTGTAACTGCACCAGACTGATGTTGCTTAAGCTTTCTGTAATAAAGTTGAGTTGCTTTTCAATTGCCACAGACCTCAGGTTTTGATTGTATAACTTAAGCATGCCCAGATGAGCCTACAACCATGGATGGAACCTCAGCACAGACTGAGGAGCTGGAAACTAAATTAAAAGGACATCACAGGACAGGATCCAAGGTCCAATCAGATTGCTCTTCAGCTGTAAAACCAGCCCAACCCCTTGTCCTGAGACACACTACTTTGGAAACTACCCAAGTGTGTTCCTTACTTGTGCCAAGTCACAAAACCCCTTTACTACAGCCAACTTAGTGGTGTCTATTGGCGTGATACCCACCGAATCAATGAACTCCATCGTATGGGAGTTCATTTTCAGAGAGGTATCAATCAAGGCTCTTTTTTGTTGCAAGTTAAAACAATAAATTTGTATTAAATAAAGCAAAACTTAGCATTAGGTTGATATAATTCCTTCCATATTCATGGATAAATGGTCTATAATCAAAGACACATTGAATTTAAAGATTCAGGCAACACATTTCTAATTAATTAGATAATATAAAAATAACATACATTTGGTCTAAACAAAGGAAAATTTAAAAAAATTCATATTTAAGCAAAGTGAATATCCTGAGCTTATATAAAAATATGTAAAAATAAATACAGGAAAGGCAGCAGATAGATTTGTTGGAAACTGAATGTTCGGATTGAACAGGAAAGTCATAACTTAAGTTGTTTCAGGTGAAGCAACTGAATTTTCCATTTGATTTTGAATAATTATAGTCATTTCAAATTAGTGTTATTCTTTTGTTCTAAAACTGTCTAACTTTGATTTTTTTTAACTGAAGATGCAGAACAAACCGAGACATACTATCAGCTGCCAAGATTATATACCAAAGATAGTCTGCAGAGCATCTAAGAAAAAACAATATATCACGAAGAATGATGAGATCTTAAGAAAAAAAAAATTGTGTTTGCATTTAGCTACATGATTCTGACAAATTTGGAGAACCTCACAAATAATTTTGTGACAGTGTCTGCTTCCATTAAAAACAAATCAACTAGATGTCTGACATACAGGCTTTAACCAGAGCAAGCATTAGCATCCTGAGTAACCATGGAAATGATCTCACTTCTGTTATAAAATTAAGTTGCAAAAATATTAATACAAAAGACTTTCAGCGTTCCAAAAATGGCTGTAGTTAAATTTCATAATTTCTTGAGTTTTTAGAAATAATTCTAAAATAAATGATGCATATAATTATCATCATCTTTTACTGAATTCAGCTAATTATTTCACCATTGAAACACCTGTGTGTATTGCTTTGTATGTTAATGTTAAATAGTATATAAAACATCCAAGCAATGATGAGCAGTCTGAACTTTGAGTCTGAGGATACAAAAATCTTGGGGAAGAGAAAACTGTGAAATGTGGCTTAATACTAGGTCTAGTGTAAATCCTAGGATTGTATTATAAGCTTCAAATTTTTGAGAAAGAAAGGAAGGGGAAGTATGAGAAGGAATCAACATTTTGAGACTCTGTAAACTAAGAAGAGTGTTTGGCACTCTAATAGGAGTATTGGAAAACCAAGAAGCTTGGATTCAGGGACCAGGAAAGAGAAGACTATAACTATGCCAGATTCAATTAAGTCTCAGAAATGGTTATAGTCTATGGTTAGAGAAACCCCGGCAATAGAGCAGCCGTACCTGGATGAAGGTGATTTTTCCACAGTCTATTTGCTCATAAGGAGAGAAGTGAATCCTTTCTGGATGAAAACACCAACATTCAGAGCCACTGGCATTTCTCATTCCCCAAATTCAACATTTCAAAGTACTTTGAAGACATGCCAGAGAGTGGAATCAACGGAAAGAAAATCCAGACAAAAGCAGACAGGAGTTGCCTGTGTTATGGTTAGAAACGTTATCAAGAAAAGATTGATGGACAGCCTACTAGACAATTAGACAATTAGAATTTTTTTATTTTTATTGTCGTAGATTCATTGAGGGTACAAAGATCTAGGTTACACTAATTGCATTTGTCAGGCAAAGTCCCTCTTATAAATGTGCTGATCCCCCAACTTGTGTGACAAACACTGTAACCCCCATCTCTGACCCTCTTTCCCTCTCTCTGCTCCCCCATACCCCCACCTCCATTCTGTACTAGGTCATCAATTGTCCTCGTATCAAAATTGAGTACGTTGGATTCTTGCTTCTCCATTCTTGTGATGCTTTACTAGGTTTTTAAAAACGCAATAGAAATCAAAATCCTTGAAATAAAAGTTTGAATGGTATAATCAAGGACTTTAACCAGATGTAGTGGTGCCTGCTCAGCTACTCTAGAGGCTGAGGCAGGAGGGTCACTTGAGCCCAGGAATTTGAGGTCGAAATGAGATACGATCCTATGTTGTACCCGTGCACCTCAGGGTGTGCAAAAAGGGAGACTTTGGCATTAAATGAGGAAAATTGTATAAAAGTGAATAAAACCGAGTAAGCACTAAATTGGACAGAGTAAAAGAAGGAGCAGGAGCTTACCCAACAGCAGGAGCAAACATCAATTCTAAAGAGTTGGTGAAAGCTTACATAGAATATAATTTTTTAATAAAGCTTCTAGAATAAAATGTAAGAAAATGTTCTCATGACTGTGAGGTACACAGGGACATTTTAATCTTAATAAATATAGCATTGCCTGAGGAACAGACAGCACAAGGGAATTCTCTATTCTTCCCTTCAATTTTGTTACAAACATAAAACTGCTCTGAAAAAATAATAAAATCTACTAATTAAAAAAAGATAAACCACAAAAAATTAAGAATATATTGACTTTATTAACACAGCATATAAAGTCCTATTGTTTAAAAGGCACTATAAAAAAGGTAAATAGGAAGTCTACAGAATGGGAGAAGATATGTGTAATGCACATGTTGAAATATAAAGGGCGGTGCCTGTGGCTCAAAGGAGTAAGGCACCGGCCCCATATACCGGAGGTAGTGGGTTCAAACCTGGCCTCGGCCAAAACTGCAAACATAAAAAAAAAAAAAAAAGAAAGAAAGAAAAGAAAATACAAATAATAAATCATATCAAGTACACAAAAGACTGACAACATAAATTTTAAATCAAACAAAAATCTTGAACACAATAATAAGTTTAGGTTAGGGCTTAACAGCATTGGTCACTGCAGAAACAGAAACTTAAGCCTTACCTAGATGTCACAAGTTCACAAGAATAATAAACTTTAAAAAAAAGTTAAAATACAAAGAAACTAAATGACTTGGAAGCAGAGAAACAAGGGGAACTGTCATGGAGTCCTAGTAAACTGATAACATTATTTTGCAAAGCCCTGTGAGTGCCTAGTTAAGCAAACAGAGGCATACATATTTTGTGCTATATTAGATGCCTAGATATATACCAATTACCCAACTGAAGAAGATGTGTAAGTTTGTATCCAAAATTCTAAGTATCAGAAGGCTTACTGATATTTAGTAGGTAAAAACTTAAATGTTAATATTTTAAATAATGTATTTGGCATAATAGATTTTAGCAAATATAAAGAACGAATGGAGAGGTTGCACACACATAATAACACTGAATGAAAGTGGCCACCTGCCTTAAATCCACTCTTGTATCTTTGTAAAGTTTGAAATCAGGCTAAAACAATCTAAGCTAATGTTAATCAGAATATTAGTTACGCTTTGGAATAGTGGTTAATGACTGGGAAGCAAGTTAAAGAAGTCTTCTATGATTACACTGAGGTTCCATAACTTTATACCCCAATTTAGCTTGTGTTATAAATGTGTCTTCTTTGTATATTTTTATAAATATGTCCACATAAAATTTTTATAAGTGAATAAAAATAAGTATAAAATATTATGCTTTTTAATTAAATGTTCACAAAACAGAAAAATAGATTTATATTTCAAACACTTAAATGACTCATGGAAAATAACCCATACACATAAATACCATAAATCTTATTTAATAATATATGTATAAAATACATATTGTTCACACATTTTTTCATTCTTACTATTATAATTACTTTAAGTAAAATATTCAATTAATATAACCTAAATGCTTTTAATTTAAGGTTAACAATTTAAAAATGAAATATTTAGTGTCTTTTTGATTCTTAAAAAAAATACATATAACCCGTTTTAGTATGAGCTATTTTATTTCAATAATTATAGTATAGGAGCTCCAGCTCATAGGCTGATGGACTCTTAGCCACCAGCCACTATTAACTGCCAGCCACATCTTGGTCATCCTGTTGATTCACACCTAAAGATGACTTAAGACTCAGCTGATATCTGATTCCAGAAAACATAAGAAACTCCTGTAAACAACTTCTGAAGAAGACATTCCCTAAATCCTGACCCATATTGTTGTGAGCAGATAAAAATGATTGTTTTAATGACTGAATTTGGGGGGCAAGTTACTAGAACATTCTTGTGTGTATGATGAGCAGGGAATGAGTTGATACATAATGTTTTGAAGGATGGAGTGGACAAATAGAAAATAGTACTATCTTATCTGTGTGTTCTTTTTCCAGAATACACTGACAATTTGCACATCCAAGTCCCTTTAGAGTTAGATAAATCTTGACAGAGAGTTTGGCTATGAAATGTATTGAGTGATGGAGGGAGCTGCTCCATCCAGATCTGCTACTTTTAAACTATTAAGCCATCTAACTGATAATGCTAAGGGTCTTGAGAATGGGAAATTTATTAAATGGAAGAAAATGTGGTCTCTGAACACTTAGATTAGAACCACTATTGGACTGTGGCATTAACGAAGCATGACCACTTGTTTAATTAAACAATTAAAATCTTAGATTCATCTGTTACAGCAGCTAAGGCTTCTCACTATAGCAAGCATGGTTTTTGCTGTAATTTTCCAATTTTGATTACAGAGGATACATTAATTTATAAGAAAATGTTTACCAACAATTGTGTGTCTAATTTATCACAGTAATATAAAAATTCTACTGCTCTAACAACCATTTTCAAACCGTTTAAAGTAATGTTTGCAGTTATATTAAGCTTTGAAATGTTGCAGAGGTGAAAGGATATAGAAAATAAGTGGTCATACCCTGCTACTTTTTATAATTTGGCAAAACGATCCCATTTTGAACTGTGTTGAGTATTCAAATTAATTTCAATGTATCTGAAAAAATAATTGACTGTATTAGGAAGCAGTTTGGAAACTCTTTTCTGGAATGGCCGTCAGAGCTGCTGTAGTGAGAGGACTGAGAAGTATGTTCATGAACTCATCACAGAAGAAAATTGCTCTGAAGAGTGGACGAGGCACTGGCCTCAGTGATGAGCTTCCCAAAGGGAGTGCTTGGAACGTGACCATGGTGATACTCAGCAAAGAGCTATGTAGCAATTTTTCTAGGATACATTTGCAAATTTAATTCATGTTGTATAGTGCTCTTACAGTAATAATCACATTAAATTAATAAATATGACTTCCTAAGTTTGGGTTGCTATAACAAAATGCCATAGACTATTTGTTTTAAAACAAAATATTCATTTCTTACATTTTTGGAATTTGAGAAGTCTATGATCCAAGTCCCAACAGACCAGTTCTTGGTGATCCTTCTTCCTCACGGACGGCTGCACTGAGCACTTACATGATCTCTCACCAGCGTACTCTCAAAGAGAAGGAAATCTGGTTTCTTCCTCTTCTAATAAAGACATTAACATCATTTGGGGGCTTTATCCTCAAGACCTAATTTAGCCCCCTTACCTCAAATGGGCCTTACCTCATAATACCAACCCCATTGGGAGTTATGGTTTCAACAAATTAAAATTTCAGGTTTCAAACACATAATCCATTACAATTTCCACCTATTAACTTATTATCCAGCAAATATTTGTAGTGAGTCCATCGAGGCACTGTGTTTCATCTGGACTGAAACCAAAAGACACATCACAGGGTCATTAAACTTAACGTTGAAGAGATGTACTCTCTAAATAAATGTAAAATAAATTCAGTCATTGCAAGCTTTTGATAATTATTCAGTCTCTCCCACTATAATGCAAAATAAAATGATATTTCTTTCTTGTGCCTATAACATTCTGATCATTTGGAGTCCAAACACATATGGAAACACAAAAACTCCATATTTTAGAGACACGTGTTTCTCAGCTTACATTATGGTTTTTACCCTGAAGTCTGAATGATTCTACCCTCCACTGTGTCTGTACTTAGAGCCAGCTTCCACAGAGAAAGTGACACACTAGTGCATTCTGTCTTCAATTCGAAGGTTACAATTCAGCACTTATAAAATTACATCTGCTCAAAATACATTGCCCAGAAATTAGTAGTGTTGCTATGAATAGGCAAACAGAAAGATTTGGAAATCTATACTTTAGCTGGGTACTTACTTATTCAGTTAGCGAACACTTGATCGTTAACAAATCACAGGAGAAAAGATACTGGAAGGAAAACTGGGAAACAGTTCCTCCGATTGTGAATCAAATATTTGAAATCACTTTCTTCCCTAAAAACAGAACAAATCTATTTCTGAATGAGGAAAATGCTCAAAGTATAATATTAAATTATCTTCCCCAGGTGGAATTGTAAAGTTGGAAATGAAAACCACAGTAACAAAATTCTATGCAGAAAATTTCAGAATGGACATAAATAGAAACCAGTAGTCCATGGCAGCTGTCAAATTCCACTGATGGTAATTCTGAATACCCTCCCATGAACGGTGACAAAAGAAACAGGTATAAAAAATACACTAAAAAATGGTACATTTGTGTTCCAATAAAACTTTATTTACAAAAAGGAACAGCAGACCATAGTAAGTTGAGTTGGTCTGCCACCCTCTGGCTTAGAGGATGCCAAGGCAAGATCATGTAAAAAACTTGAATGTCAGAATGTTCTTTTAAAGCAGAACTACTCTTCCAGACTACATAACTCATCCCCAGACAGTTATAGAAAAGTAAAAATCAAGATTTCATGTTTTTCAATCATTTATGTGGGCTATAATTGGCTAAAATACTGTAACTAGTATTCTAGCCAATTGAATCTACTAACATCTATTCTACTTAAAAAATTACAAAACTTAAAAGCATTTTTCAAATATCTTCACTCTGAAATTTTCTGTCCTTCTTTCAAATTCTTTATTGACCTTTATATATCATTGATGTTTAGATACACTTGGACTCAAAAGTCTTTTATAGAAATTATGTTGTCTTACAATTTTAGAGTTTTGTGTCTATCCAGTTATCCCTGAAAATACTCATGGGATTAGTTTCAGGAACCCCACCTATTCACAAATCCAGACACACTCAAGTCCTTTTCCCAACCCTGCAAAAATTTTATATAAGTCAAGTCATCCCTGCATAAACTCAAATTTTACATTGTGTATATACTGTCCTTTTCATGTGCTTTTGGTTGAAATACATCTGTGTATAAATACATCTACAAAAATTTAAACCTATGTTGTTCAAGTGTTAACTACATATCTAAGTCAAGTTCACATAATCTTTAAGTTATTTATTTAGATACCACATATGTCAAATTCTATCACTAAAATTGAACCAGGGCCTTTGCCATTATTACAATTCCATGAATTTTTACTTATCTTGAAAATAATTTTTGTAATCAGGAAGTGTATCCCATAAATGCTTCAACTCCTTTCTCTGTGACTCAGTTCCTGGGTCAGTATAAATAGTGGCATGGTTGGCATCATTTTTCCACAAATGACACATAAGTATCATTCAATAATAAAAGTGATGAATATTTAATAATTAATTTCAATGCATATGAAACTACAGATATGTATATCTCTAAGCACAGGGTCAAAAGAATTACCAACTAACCTTTATGTAACCTGAGCATTGAAGGGAAAGGCCAGTTATCCATAACAAACATTGGAGCAACCAACAGTTTACTTTTGCCATGTTTTAAGTAAATCAAATGATCCTAATCAATTAACTGAGATTACATTTGCTTTCGTTAGAAATAAAAATTCAATAGCATCATGCCTATTTATTTCCAAAACCTAATACCACCATCTGTTAAAATGTTTTGGTGCTAAAGATAAATATTAAAATATGAAAGTAAGCCAATTGTGGAAAAATACATATGTAAATCTTTTTACATTAAAATTTAAGACCATTTCATATAATCATCAGGCATTGATTTTTACTCTGTGTACCTTTTAAAATTTATCTACAGGACATCTCTGCGGATATTCCAGTGCACTCTGTATAAAGGATTCTCAAGGCCAACCAGCCACTATAATTAACAAATTTGACTATAGGACAGAGCCCAAGGAAATCTTTCTGCTTTATGAATAACTCAGAAATATTAATAGAATTAGGAGCTAAGAAGAAAATATTTTGTTATTTGCACCATAAAAGAATTGTTTTTGTCGTTCACGCTGCCCTTCTGGACATTAGTATCTATATCAGGTATTGCAATGCATAGTTGTTTCAAAACCCAGACCAAAATACTATGTTCACATATCTTAAAGAAGACTGCAGTGTAGGATTTAATTTGTATGAGATTATCATTGAAAATTTTAAAATAAACTATTGAGCCTCAAACCCCACAGTACTCAGTTAATACTGTCAGTAAGTTTTAGGATGGAAAATAAAGAGTAAATAGTTATATGATTTATAAGTAATTCAAGCATTCATATTGCCAGATTTGAAAGTTATATTTGACATAGAAATTAAAACATGGTCAAATATTTACAATAAAAAAGATGTAATGATATTTATACCTAGATGAGTTCTGCATCTTATCTCTCTATAAATGAAATAATAACAATGAAAATTATATCACTAATTTTCACATAAATTACAAAAATTACTTCATGAATATTCTATTTGGCTAATTGAATACAGAAACTATTCAATCACATATTTTAATAAATTTAGAAAAAATATATGGGAATGACAAGAATATCATTCTGAATTTATAAAATAATACTATGTTTGTTTTTGTCTGACTTTGTTTTATCTAAAAAATTCCTCCAATAAAATCATATTCATTTTTTATTATGCTTCTACCCATTGAAGTTGCATGAATCCATACATTACTATCATTAGAACAGCTGTGTGCCACTGTATATAAAAAGATTGAATGATGAGAAATTAAATATAGCACATCGGCATAGAATTACAGCGAGTCATGCTTTAACAGTCAATTCAGTGATCCATGACAGTGCATGTAGATAGATAGATAGACAGATAGATAGATAATACATAAAAGTTCTTGCAGAATACACAAAAAGCACATGAGCTGAAGTCACTTTGAAACATAATGACCTTTAATGAGGTCCAATGAGTCATTTGATACCTTTGATTGTAATACACAGTGTTATGCAATCAATTTGAAAATAAATATATGTACAAGAATGAAAAATTGCATAAGGATCTCATTATTTTTGAAGCACCATAAACACAGTTTAAAAAATAATATAATTTGTCTTTGCAGGCTGCCTGCTGAGAAAAGTCATACGCATTTACTGAGAAATGAAATGCAAATTAAAAAATACATAAACCAGTGGAAACATCGTAAAATAACTTTAATTTTCAGCTATACTATAAACTAAAAAAAAAAAAATAAGAAGAAGAAATATTTCATTTATAAATGTTACACAAAGAACCTTAGGGGAAAAGTATTCATTGCAGAAATATCACATTTGAACTTAGAAAAAATTTCTCTAAGACAAATATTTTGAAATCTATTTATCCTGTACATGTTTAATTACTTTAAAATAATATGTTGGGTGGGGCAAGTTGGACAAAACGTACAGAATGCCAAAATACTTCAAAACAGAAAATGTTGGCAATGAAAGATATTAGGAGAAGTAGGAAATCTACTGTGAACATTTTAGTAAAATCATAACAGGTGAGACTTGTAGTTCTCAGTATTTCCACCATGGCAGTCTGCATTGTTAGATAACAAAAAATGCTAGAGGCTAGCGATTTTTGTTTGCTTTTTTTTTTTTTTTTTTAATTTACATAGCTGTGTGCTCATCCCTCAGGACAAAAAGCTCACTATGTAAGAAAGCAAGCATGGGATTGAGAGCAGGGGTAACAGTTGGGATAACTATATATGTGACTAAAAAAAGTCATCAGAGTTCAGTTCGTTCCTTTGCAAAATGGGAAATACTACCTCATACAGGTTATTAAGGCTGGGATTTGTTTATGTTGCTCTTTTAAAGGAACTACATTGGACCACTTGTAAGTACTTCTAACTTTTACTAGTTAGAACAACCTTTTGAGCAGGCAATGTTAGTTCTAACTCAAATTGACTTTAACAGTAATGCAACGATTATCTCACGAAACTGGAAGTCTTAAAGTAAGATTATGCTTAAACAAGAACACAGGTGCCTCATGGTCCAGTGAGAGAGGCAAGGGTAAATCCATGCATTGATAACTTCAATGAAGTTAGCAAACTTGTTGCCTTCTTTCCACTTTGCCATCCTAAAAATGAGGCATTTAGCCAGGGATGCACAGATAAGGTACACCTATGTGTTATTGATGAGGACAGTTGTGGTGGAAAGAAACGTGTTATGGTAGAAGTCATCCAGAAGAGGGCACAGGAGACTCACGTGGTACCAGAAGCATTAGTGGGATCCAGGAGCTTTCTCTGTCTTTCTTTCATCTCCTTATTAAGGTTCTAAGTGGCCAGTCTCTAAGTCATAACTAACTGTTTTCCTCCACTAATGTTTGGATGATTGTTCTAATATTTGGGATGATGTATATGGAAATAAATTGCTTCATTGTCTAATCTAATGAAAATTATAATCCTAAATAGGGCCTGTTTTTGCAGCCAACTTTTTATACACCTCTAACCATAAGAAGACTCCTCTTAGCCATCATCTCCTTTATTTTCTTTGTTAAGACTGAATTATTCTACCATTTCTCTTTATTCTCTTGTGGGGCTACTAACCTCTTCTTAATTACTCAATGACATATATCCATTGCTTTTAAGAAACACAATTTGTTTTTGCTGTATTCTCTATTGCAAATAACATTAATAATCTTTGAAGACTTATGGAGATATCTGGGTTATAATCCTATTTTGTATAGAGCCAGGCAAAAAGTGCAAATAGCCACAGAAATCTATGCAAAAGGAAAAAAAAATCAGAAGACATAACTTCACCTAACTTCAAGCTATACTACAAGTTTATGATAACCAAAATAGCATGATATTGTCACAAAAAAAACAGAGACATAGACTGATGGATCAGAATAGAACCCAGATATAAAATCATCAGATCTTTGACAGAGCAAGCAGCAATATACACTGGGGAAAAGAATCCCTCTTCAATAAACGGTGCTGGGAAAATTAGATAAGCACATTTAGAAAACTGAAACATGATTCTTACCTCTTGACACTCACAAAAATTAATTCAACTTAGATATTTTATACCTAAAATATAGAACTATAAGAATTCTATAAGAAAATATTAGAAAAATTATTCCAGATATTAAGTAGGCAAAGAATTTATAAAGAAGGCACCAATAGCAATCATAGAAACCAATTAATAAATGTATATGATTAAATTACAAAGCTTCTGCACAACCGAAGAAACAATCAACAGGATGAATAGACCTGGAGAATGGGGGAAAAAATTGTGTATCTGGTAAAGAGTTAATAATAACCAAAATCTATGAAGAACTCAGGCAAATTGCCAAAAAAATTCAATCCCATAAAACGTGGGCAAAAGGCACGAATAGACACTTCTCAAAAGAACATAGACTAATGGGTAATTAACATTTTAAAAATGCTCAATATCTCTAATCATCAGGGAAATGTAAATCAAAATCACCATGAAAAATATCACCTGACTCTAATAAGAATGACTTTCATCAAAAAGTCCACAAACTACAGATTCCATTGTGGATTCAGAGTGAAAAGAGCACTTATCCACTGCTGATGGGACTGTGAACCAGTACAACTTGAATGGAAAATAATATTGAGATTCCTGCCATTTGATCCAACAATCCCACTCTTGAGTATCTACCCAAGGGGGGAAAAACCATTTTATCAAAAAGACATGTGTGCCCAAGTGTTTATTACAGCCCGATTCGTTGTGTTTATTATAGCCCAATTCATAATTGCAAAGATGTGAATCAGCCCAAGGACCCATCAAGGCATGACTGGATTAATGAACTATGGTAGATGTATTCCTTGGAGAACTAAGTAGCCACAGAAAAAGAAGTAATGCCTTTTGTAATAATCTGGATAGAACTGGAGACCATTCTCGTAAGTGAAATATCACAATAATGGAAAAGAAACGTGGAATGCACTCACTATTTGATTAGAACTAATAGATCAACACTAATGTACAGGAATACGAGGTAAAAATGAATGGAAAATAACACTGTGGAAGGGGACCGAAGGGACAATAAAGTCAAACCTAACGGGTACATTGCACACTGTCGAGTAATGGGCACACTCCCATAACTTCAACTGAATCTGCATAAAAGCAACACTTGAAGAATGTCCAAATGGACAGCTGGGCTGTGAGCTCCCTCCCACATCTGCCAGACCAGATTCCAAAGAAACTCATAAGCCAACCTCACAGAGAAGAAGAACAAAAAAAGAAAAGACAGACAAACAGCCACTGCACAGCTGACTCTTGCTACTGGCTGGCAACAGTCATGTTTTTTTCTTTCTCTTTATCCCTATAAAAGCCCCAAGCCCCTACCCTCATGCTGAGACTTTTATCTTTCTTTCCCGTGCTACTCTCTTCCACCACCATCCCTTCCTTCGAAATAAAATAAACTTTTTATTTCTTTCCAACCTCATCTCTGTGTTCATAGTTCTTCCTCATCCTGAACTGCAGGTTCTCACCTTGATACGGACCTCCTTGAGTAGTCGTCCCCCTTTCTCTGAGTATGAGCAGAAACTAAGACTTGTCCTTAACAAGTACAACCTATGTACGATAGACAAAGAGACTATTATGGAATGCATATTCTAACAATAGAATATATATGCATATATTCTGTTATGTCTGCGTCTCTAGGTCTCTAGTTAAATGCGGGTTGATAACATCAGAGCAAATAGCAAGACCCACTTTTCATCCCTATTCTTGTAACAAGTAGAAGAGAAATGCAGAGAAATGACACCTTCTTGTGTGGGTGTTAGTTCAACAGATCAAAGAAATTTTCATCTGGGCATATGGATATTGGACCACCAACAGCTGTTTCTCTAGCTTATTCCCCAAAGAAGCTTTTAATTTGTGAATAAACATATATGTTCCACACACACACTTCATTTTTAGGAAAAAGAGATTTGGGAAAACAAACCTACATACCCTTATGAAGAAAGGCCAAATAAATAAATTATAAATAATGCAATAAACAAAACCATAAAAAATAAATTCTTTCCTATTTCTTGATTGGTTACATATTGCTTGCTATATTATTTCTCTGCGGTTGGCCTATGTTAACTACAGAGGAAGTTAGTTTTATGTTTTGAATTTCAGAAAACAATTTTTTAATATAATTTTATGGATTACCTATTCTAATGACCGAACAGATCTGCTTGTTTAATTGCAAATCAACTGTGATCTTCATCACTTAATTCTATCTTTATATTTTAAATAAAATTGGTTTCATTGTCTACATTTATATTTTGCACCTAGAAAACAAGAATGGTTCTATTTATGTAAGAAAATTATAAAAAAAGTTAATACCAATTTCTTTATGAGCTACTGAAAATAATATTTAAAAAAGTGTTAAAAATATTTGTTTTCCTGGAGGCTGTTTCATGTTAATTTCTCAGTCTACATGTAACTATAGTGATATAGCCAAACTATTATTTTATTTGCAGAGTTATAACTATGGCAATAACCATAAAACAAGATACAAAGCAAGGAAGTAAAGAAAGATAGCATTTCCTTATTCATCATAATTATGCTAACGCAGTGACAACAAGAATTTTGCAACTGTGCTTAGGGATGAATGTTTTCATCATAACCGTGCAATCCTTGTTTTGATTATAATTTTGATTCTCATCAATTGGCCTTACTTCTTTAAGTCAAGAAATAGACATACAATACAATTATTCTAGTGACTCAGAATGATGGTTTACGTTATTTAATAAATAATGAATAAATTAATCTCATAAGATAGAAAATTAGGATTTTTTAAAAAAAATAGATGTCTGAAATACTCGTGTCTCTGTATTATTTCCTCTATTCTTGGTCTATTACCTTAATATGTGTTAGAGTTAAAAGTAAATGAGTTAATCATTATCCTAGAGGATGAACAAATGTTATTACATAGATATATTCTTATAACATAGACTTTTTGCTGTCTAAAATAAACATATCATAGAACGTTATGCCTTTATTTTTTACTGGTTTGTATTTGCTGTTCTTTAAAGCAGTGTGATTTCAAACTCTGTTCAGGGATTACCTCTAGCGACTGTTTTGGGTTTGTTATTCTGATACAACTTCCAAGGAAGTAGAAACTCTGTTTCTTCCTAATTCCCCCATGGCGTCTATGGCACACAACATGAGCCCTATAATCTGCTATAAAGCAATAGGGTATAAATGATGTTTACCTGCATGCATTTTTTATGGCCATTTGGAGGCTTTGATTCTGCGGGGAACACATTTCCCTTTTACCCAGGGATCTTTTTCCATCATGATTAAACAAAGGCTCACTCACTAGCACAGCTGAGATAAAAGGATTTGTTGGGCCTCTATCACATCAGGCAGGTGATGACGGATCCCCATCTATTCCAGGAAAAAAACTTCAAACTAACCACAGGTGATTTCTTTTCCATGCTGAATGGCACAGCACACATTATGTTGCCCACAACAGCAATCTCTAGCTTATTATTTAGCTCCATGACAGAAAAACAAGTAAAAGCTTCCAGATTTGAAAATACGAGCAGACACAAAGAAAAGAGAATTCATGTAGCTCTCGAGACTTTTCAAAGGGTGTTTCAACAAGTGTATTAAACTGTTTTATTAAGTTTGTGAAGGCACTTGAATAGCTTACTAACCTAAATCAGAAAAGCACATAGGGTTAGATAGATAATAAATGATGGACAGGTGGTAGAATAGTAGGTGGATAGATAGATAGATGAAAAACAGTGTGGAGGTAAACAGGCAGAATTTTTGAGAGATGCATTTCTAAGCTTTATCAAAATACCCATCTCCTTACTCTAAACATGCCAAATATTATTGCTGTTCAAAAAGAGAGTACCTGTTAAAATATAAGTTTTTTGTAGGACTAAAAATTTTCTTTGTATCTTCAAGCTCCCAAGAGAATATAAAATACATCATTATATGTCAGAATTCAACATTTGTGTTCATCACAGTAAAATGTTACTGGGCACACAAGCTGCTGGGCATACGTCTGTGTTCTTTGCTTATGTCTTGGCATTTACTCTGCTACGTATCTCTTTGAGGTGGACGTAAACGAAGAGTGGAGATATTAAGTAATCTGGTATAAGTTACAGACCTGCACACCAGTGATTCATAATAGAACAGAGTTTTATTTTCTAATGGAAAAGAGTATTGCTCAGGATGCGTACCTTGGAAACTCCCTGGATGGATTATTCACATTTTAAATTAGCGTTTAAATTCTTGGATTGCTGTCAGCAATATACAATTTTGTTCTTAGTTTTTATTCATTAGAAGATTAATTATAAGTAGTAATAATCGGTGGCATACAATCAAGCAATTTTGAGAAACATCTTGTGAAGGAAATTTAAAAATATTTTTTTTATTATAGGAATTAGCTGATATATTCAATGACTAAGGTATATTATGATTCACAGGAGGGCATACTGGATGCTTGGGTTACAATAATATTTATTTTGTTGTTCTAAAGAAACAATGCAATAGCATAACAAAACGGTTTTCATAAATTTTGTAATTTTATGAAATATTGGAAAAATGGCATAAAGTGCCAGTGCCACACAAGAACTGTCCTTCTTCATGCCACTTAACCTCATCAAAACTATAGCCACAGATATTAGGCAAAGTCAACTTGGTACCTAGATGTGACAAGAAATGTGGGGAAATGTCAGGAAACACTGAAAAAATTACTGTAATGAGAAAAAAGTTCAGTGATCTTTTTTCTAAAGTATGGATTATGAATATATATTATCATGTCTCACTTTTGAAAATGGCATGATAAGAATTCCTCACGAATATCAAAGTAATAATAAAAAAAGGACCTCAAACATATATTGGCACGAAAATACCAAAGAAAAGGATACATACTGCTTAAAGTGCATAGTATTTTAGTAATAATTGACTTCAGTAGTCACTCATTCAATCATGTGTCCAATAAATATTTTTTTTATTTACTTATGATATGGCATAGACTTGTGTGATGATAAAAAAGACATGTACAAATAATTTAAAAAGAGAAAGATTAGTCCTATAATTAATAGTTTTAGAGATCACACTTCTAGTCCTACTATGATTACTAATAATGGTAATTCAAAATCATCAATGCCTTTTATTTAGGACTTACTATTAATACAATAAAGACTCTGGAAGAAAGCACATCATGAGGGTTGAGTAGAAGCTATGAAGTCCAAGTACACATACTAGATTAATTCATACATGCATTTTTCTTTGTTGTATGGGCTTGGGCAAATACTTTTCATCTCACACCTACATTTTCTCATCTATTAAATGAGAAAAACAGATTGCTATGAGATATAAGTGAGACAAATGAAATACATTTTTGAAGTTAGCAACTGGAAAATAAAAACCATGCGATAAATGTAAGTATCATGACCTATGCCGGTAATCTTTGTTTTATACTCCAGAAGAAAACTTATGAAATATTTCCTCTGGTCTATTATAAATAGTAGTATTCAAAATAATTTAAATAGTGTTTAAAATGATTCAATGTCAATGAAATGACATAGCAATTTTATACTCTCCACATTCTTAAAATAATAAATGAGCTCTTTCTTAAATTTCTTAAATATAGCATAGCATTTCATTTCTTAATATACAGAGTGTCCAGTAAGTCACCCCTCATTTCACCACATGTATGGAAAATATTCATTACAAAATTTTACAAAGAGGTTTGCAACACACAAAGAAAATTTTATAAATATTTAAAATATAAAGAAATATTTCTTTACATTTTATAAAGAAATATTTTATAAAATTTTGTACTGAATATTTTGTAAGTAAAGGTACATTTAGTTCCCATTTCCCATTTTCCCTATGTATGGCAAGTTTAGAAGCAACTCTTGGTACATCCTGCAATATTTCAATTTCCCTAGACTCACACATTTTTCTTAGTTTATTATAACCTTTGTTCTTGAGTAAACACACTCATACTTGTTCACAACAATTCAAAAGGGTTTGAAAAATATACAAACATATTTGAAAATGAGAAATCACTACTGTGTATATCCATTATTAGTAAAGCAGCTAAAAATGATACAAAGTTTAATTTTATAATTCATAAATGTAAAACTTTCTTAAAAATAAGAACAGTGAGACTTTTTTCAGTTAGTTTATATACGTTTACATGAATAGCACTTAGCACTAAAGTATAAGGCTCAGAGTAGATTATCACCCTATGTTTTATTTTCATAGGTGTAAGAACAGACAAAACACTTAAATAAATGGATAAAAATAAAAAAAAGTAAGTATATCCATGTTATTCAGTCTTTGAAATCCAAGGTTATACGCCAAATTTTATAGTAGTCTGTCCTCAAAATGTATATGAAAGTAGACCTCTATTTGTTGGAAATTCAGATAAAGTGCTCCTTCAATTATTTTGAAGGAAACAAATAATAATAACAGCACCCAATTATAAAAGGATTTGTTACCCCACCATTAGAGTGGTTTAATGTCTTTGTATCTATATCGTATTTTGAAAGATTTTTTTTCAACTAATTTTAATTTAACTCCCTGTAAAAGAACGCCATGTGGGATGAGAGAAATTCCATATTTGTAAAGTCAGTTTGGGGGGTTGCAGTTTAGGACAAGTGAGTTGGAAATGGGGGACTTAAAGGAAGAATTTGGATGGGATCCTCCAGCAGATGATTATTAGGGATGAATATATAAATTTGAAGTTTTAAAAATTAATTTCTGAATACTTGTCTCAGCAAAAATGTTTTAATGCACAGGGACAGAACATGTCTTGTGTTGAAGATAGCAACCATTTTTCATCCTTACAGCAATCCCATAAGTAGATAACATCTCATCCAGTGTTTCCTTATAGAGATTGGCTTATTTACCAAGGTCATAAAACCAATGTGTGGTGGAGTTTGAATCTGTGCCAAGGCAGGATGACTTTAGAATTGATACTCATACCACCTCATATCCCGGCACAAAACATGCCTGAGCCACCATATTAAAGTTTACAGTTAAAAGTAGATGTTGACAATTATGACAGAGATTGATGTTTGTTAGGAGGAAGAAATTTTTAGAATAATATAATATGTTCAAAAAGAACTGAAAGGCCTTATTTCGTCAATTATAAAATGTAAATCATTTCACATTTTAAAGCTTCAGAAATTTGGATGCATATTGCAATTATGAATGACAGATTCTAATTCTCAGTATTTTTCTTCTTAGTAGTCCATAGAGCATATTTATTTTTTCCATGGATGACACAAAACCTAAAATAAAGAACAATATAAACAATAAGAAATATCAAAGTACAGTGTAAATGTGGGGAGCCTACATAAAATAAATTTAAACATAGTAATAAAAATTTGATGACCAAACCAAACTACATTTTGGGAAGAATTCTTTTGCCTATGCATGGAGATTTTGTGTGTTATTTCAATATTACATAATATCTGTACCTCTTACCATCTTCTTAGTACAGATAACTAAATATTGATTATTTTATCATTAGTAATACTTCTGAAAGAGAATTGCGTATTCTGTCAAAGTAGTTCATAGCTACATACTTAAAAAGTTAAGAAACATTAAAATGGAAACAAAACCCGATAACATTTGATTTCTAGATTTAAAAATTCAACAGCATGTCTATATCTATTATATATTATACATTTTCAAATATACAATTCATTTTGATATACAATTCAACAGTATATCTATATCTATTGAATATTATACATTTTCAAAAGCCAAATTAATTTTAAGACTCACTCATCACTAGAGTATAGGGCTTTCCTGTAAATTGAAAATTTGAAAATTGCTATGAAATAGTCTTCTAAGGAAAAGGTTACAATAGTCTGTTCAAATAGAAATAAAATGACTTTTCTAGTTTTTAAAATCATGTTACATTCTCACGTTAATGACTCATTTACCACAAATTCAATTATATTTTTAGTAGCAACATCTACTACAACTCAATATTTGCATAAAAACACCATTTAATAAATTATATTACCCATTTTTGATTGTTTTCTCTAAGAAAATAGTATTAGTTTTATAAATTGTTATTTTATGGTAATTCATATTTGAATTATCATGAAGCATACACAGGTATGTTTTCTTTCCATTTTGCTAAGATACATTCCTTCAATTTTAAGTTGTACTTTTCCCCATAATCAATAAATATATTTAGGAATAATAAATGCAATTTAAAAAAAAATTTCACTTAATCACTTTAGTATAGACAATCTATGCCAAAATTCTGTTGTGTATCTTTACAGAAACTTTTTTCCTTGTCAGGTAGTTAACATTATTTTAAAAACAGGGAAAGGTTTAGGCCAGGCATGGTGACTGATGCTTGTAATCTCAGCATTTTAAGAGGCTGAAACAAAAGAATCCCTTGATTCCAGGAGTTCAAAACTGCAATGAGCTCTCATCACCGCACTGTACTCCAGCCTGGGCGATAGAGGGAGAACCCATCTCTAGACTGAAAAAAGGAAAGAAAAGAAGAAGATTTTAGCTGCCTCCATTGAGTTTCTCATAACAACAATGATATTTTTCCTAATTATAAAATCATGTTAGTGTTTCAAGGATAATTGGGAAAATATTCACAGGAAAATAAGGCATGACTAATCAGACTATGGATAAACCCTTTAAATGTATTTCATTTCATAAAACTTTGTGTGGGTTGAGTAATAACATGTACATAGATAGCATCACATTTTTCTACTTGTCATTAAATAGTTTCCTTTCCCTTCTATAAAATTTCATAATAAAATAACATTTTCATAGCTCGTATTTTACTAAAAATATAGCTTTACTATATACTTAACTTTATATTTTAAATTTTGATTCACAAACCAATCTTTTCAAAATTAGGTGCTTTTCTCCCCACCATTAAAACGCTTTAGTAGATATTGACAAGTTTCTAGTGAAATCAAGGAAGACTCCCATCAGGAATTTTTTAGATTCTGGAAAAGAAAAAATTCTAGAAGTTTTAAAGAATGACAAATGTTTTCTTTAGAGACTTTTACATTTCCTGGTAAACATATCAAATCAAACATATGTATTTATCTGTATGCACAACCACAATACCACTGCAAATTTACAGTTATATATTGCATTCATTATGCTAATCAAATATTGCAAGTACTCATATGACTTCCTAGGCTGTACTCATATGAGGATTAAATAAATAACTGTAAAGAACAAGTTACAGCAGCAGAATGAAATTACTGGCAATTACAGAAAAGTCCAAAACCTTTCAGAACCATGTTTGTATGAATGCAACATGATTTGAAAATATAAATACAAGCTATCAATAAATGTATGCAGTGTTTTGATTTCAGGAGTGTATAGACACTAATTCACAACTGGGTATTTTACATTTTGCTGGTTGCACAGCTAAAGCAATGCTCTATTAATGGGTTGTACTATGTGTGAACCATTAATCTATACATGCAAACAAAAACATAGACAAGCTTGTGCTGGCTTCCTTGTGATATTATTAAAATATAAAATGGCTCGGCGCCTGTGGCTCAAGCGGCTAAGGCGCCAGCAACATACACCTAAGGTGGCTGTTTCGAATCCCCAGCCCAGGCCCGCCAAACAACAATGATGGCTGCAACCAAAAAATGGCCAGGCGCTGTGGCGGGCGCCTGTAATCCCAGCTACTGGGGAGGCTGAGGCAGGAGACTCGCTTGAGCCCAGGAGTTGGAGATTGCTGTGAGCATGATGCCATGGCACTCTACCCAGGGGGATAGCTTGAGGCTCCCTCTCAAAAAAAAAAAAAAAAAAAAAAAAGAAGAAGTTTGGGTGTGTTGGAGGAGAACTAAAATTGATGCCAAAGTAAGGAAGTATTAGTAACTTATCATAGGATTTTATAAAGCGAAATACAGGTGAGATTATATTAACTTCGAAAATCTTTCTAAAATTACCAGCTAAATATCAGAATGTTGCATCTTGGAGAACATTTTAGCTACATAATTGTCTACCACTGAACTAGAGGGCAGAGCCCATGTTAAATCTTAAGTCCCCTGAAAAGAAAGATACCATGGACCAGAATCTTGCAATGCACGATTATCTTCTATAATGCAGTTTTACAAAAGCATTTTTCTCTTCGTGTTTGAACCTGCACCCATTAGGTAGTTAGCGAGTGACCTCCAGCTCTTCCACAAAGGTGGGCACCATCCTGGCGCTGCCTCAAGCTATTGCTATATGTAGGGAAGAAATACCAGGGCTGGAGCTCTGATTTGGTGCTGCCCACCTTGATTCTGCCCTACGCAACTGTCTCATCTTGGAGGTGGGAGAACACCCAGGTGATCTGCAAAAGAACTCAGGGACTTGCCCAGCCAGCATAGTGTCTGGAGGGACCTAGAGTAACTAGAGTAGTAAGACTGGTTCATGATTAGTCGTTCATCAGAGTGGTTCAGTGGTGACATTTGATCCAAGAGGTGGCCTAATTCTGACCTAAAACAAGACCCCAGACTGGACCAGGATGTCTGTTGAGACAGGGGTTCCACTTGCCATCTGTGGTGAGCGTATCTCACTTTTGCTCCATAAACCTGTCTTGCTCTTCTGCAATAAACTTCCATTCCATACCTTCCCCGTGTTCAGTGCCTTGGGTCTTTCTTCAGCCGAGAACACGCTGCCATCCAAGAGCAGACTGCTACCCAACACATCCTTTCTTACCCAAGGCCAAAAGAAGTGAGAGGCCACATATGTTTTGCTCAGACGCCTCTGCATTGCCATTCTTGCCTGGCCATTATCATACCCATGTCAAATACAATCACATTATAAAATCATTTCTGTTACCTCCAGAAGCCAAAGAAGTAATGTGGTACAAAAAAGATCAGAATTTTATACCTGAAAGAAATTTGTCTACGACTGTTAAGTCTTCAGAGGGAAAGCATAAAACCCTTTTAAAAAGTGTAAGTGGTGCCTTTTTCTGAGTTCCTTAAGAATCTGAGTCCACTCCAGGTTTTTCATGTGGTACCAAAGAGTGCAAGGTGGAGAGGCAGTGGGGAGAAGGAAAAGGAAGGGAGCAGATTTTCGCTGGGACACACAGCTGTTATTGCTGGCCTTCAAACTCTCTCTTCCCCCTCACATGTATTCTTCCAAGTAAACCTTAACCGAGGTTATAACATAACAAGGAAGCCTGAGATATTTCCAAAGAGGAGGAGCGCAATTTTTGTAACATCCAGAAGAGGCAAAAACCATCTCTAAGAAAGGAGAGTCACTAGCCACAGAAGGGGTGCAACCCACATCTCTGCACAACCATATTCGCTGGGGTCTCAGCTTCCCAGCTATCTGCACACAAAGGCCACACGGCCTCTGTGTCTCCCACAGACAGAAGCCAGAAAATCAAAGGCTGTCTAAGGAATGGAAAATGATCAATGGTAAGTGAGTACTGCAAAAAGTCAAAAGTTACATAAATATCAAACAAAACAGACTCATTCCCTCACTGGGAAACAAACTCAGGCCGTGAGAGGGAAGGCACAGACTTTTAACCAGCAAGCCACAAAGTGAACTGGCCTCTGCTGTTGTTCCTACCGGAGCATTTATTCCTCAGGGGCAGCATACAGAGGATTTTTATCTTTTGGGTCAGGTTTTAGCTCTTTAATCTTGTCCAGATAATTTTTATAGCTAGTCATGTCACCATTATATGTCTCTTTGAATTTGATGTTCATATAGATAGATGTACAAATGAAGCAATTGTCTAGACTAAGAGATATCCCAAATTTATATATACACACACAGTATATATATGTGTGTTTGCATATGTGTATATACTTGTATATTTAAATTTAGGATTCTAATATAGATATTCTACCTTGATGCCATTTAACCATTGACAAAATTTGTAATGAAATATTTAATTCTAATAATGCAGAAAGACAGTTTGAAGGTGCTCTTGTTATGTAAATGGAAAGTCATAGGTAGCAACTCTCAGAGAGTATTTCTTTGTAAATCTCTAAAAGTGTCAGCACTTTCGTTAATCTTTGTGGTAAGGCCCACTTTAAAATATGTTAGAGAAATATATTTTGTGGTAAAATATCTAGACTTCTTAGAGTTGGCTTTGTCTCCAGAGGTGGGACTTGACTTACTACAACTGCGGGGGGAGGGGGGTTCTTAGCCAATTTTAGAGGCCTCGTTTCCCATAATTTAGAGCCTCTGTCAGTTTTAACCGACAGTTGATTAAATATTATGTTAGATAAAACAAAACAACCAAAATCAGCAAAAGCAATCACACAAATTTTGTACTGTTGAGATCTCTAAGCAAAATAAAGAAAATTATAGCCAGCAACAATAAGCTTTAAACTTCAGAAGTGAAAATACCAAAATGAAATCCCAGCTCCTCTCTGTTATTACAGAAGCAGAAAGCTCACCTTTCTTGTAAAAAATGAGCAATACTTTTCAGAACAGTTTCCAGGCAAAATAAATCTTGATTGCAAGCCAAAAATTTTGAGAGATTGAGGAATTTTGATAGAAAGCAGTCGTTTAGCCCTGTCAAACCTCACAGTGACAGTGATGGAGAATCACTGCAAGTCAAAGGGGCTCAACTCCCAGGCTTCCCTTCATGCTGTCATCAGTGTAACAACCTACAGGAAGAGACTGATGCAACAATCTAAATCAGTGTAGGCTTATTAAGCCAAAGTTTGAGGACGCACCCTCCAAAAGACACAAACCACAGATGTATCTATAAATATTCTTCCAAAGGGGTGTTTAGAAATCAGTCTTTAAAGTGGAGTGGACATAGGGAAAGAAAAAAGTGAAGGGGGTGGGCAATGAAGCAAAGTGGTTATATTCTCCTGAGGCCCGGGAAATTGATATTTTAGCTAGGATTAGGTGGATGCTTGAAGGGAAGGGGGGGAGTGAAGGAAGGATCAATTAGGTAGACGAACTAAGGTAGATGAAAGAATGATTGATCTTGTCCAATTTCTGTTCTGTACCTTGGAAGATAAACTTGCAATTCACATGGAGTAGTATGAAATCAAACAGACTTTATTTTAAGGACTTGCCTTAGCTTTAGATCCAAAATTACAAATTGCATGTCTTTGCTTATGGGAGGCTAGCAAAGAATATCCTTATGAATGATCCATGTGAGAAATACTTCAAAGATCCCTAAAGCCTTTACCTTCCCATGGGGATCTGGCTGATGTACATGATGTTAGGAGCAGCCATTCATTTGTAAGAGGGGGTTGCATGACTCAGCTTCTAAGTTGCCTCTTAACTTCTTGCATAAAGAGTATGGAGGGGGGCTGTCCTGAGATTTCTATTTTCTGTTACAGAGTGTTGACAAACACTATAATCAAAACTTGAGTTTTGAAAACCTATAATGGGGCTAGAAAAAAAAATGGCTTTATATCTGTATGATATTTGATTTGGAAATGAGATTCAATCATAAAAAAATGAATTTAAAAAAGAAAACTTTATATCAAGCAGAGAACATTTATCTGAGCTCGAACTTGATATTCTAGACACAAAAAATACAATCTAAGATAAAAAGTATACTGTATATGATTTAAGTGGATAAGGAACAATAGAAGAAGTTACTGAGCTCAAAAATATAGTAAAGAAAATAATCCAAAGTACTTTTGCTGTTCATATCATGATAAAGGTGAAAAAAGACTACTGTACTCTTAGAAAACTTCAAGAAGCAAAATATATATGCAATTGAAGGCCTCCAGAAAAAGGAGATGAGGAGAGAAACTGTCTGAAGATGCACTAGAAAAACTTGCCACATTTCATAAAAATGAGTGGTGTATGTATATCATGGCATACTATTCAGCCATTAAAAAAGATGAAGACTTTATATCCTTTGTATTAACCTGGATGGAAGTGGAACACATTATTCTTAGTAAAGCATCACAAGAATAGAGAAGCAAGAACCTTATCCACTCAATTCTCATATGAGGACAGTTAATGACCTAGTACAAGGTGGGGGGTGGGGGAAGGGGAGAGCAGAGAGAGAGAGAGAAGGGAGCTGGGTAGGGGAAAGGAAGAGCAGAGAGAGGGAAGGAGGGAGGGGTCGATGTCCCCGTGTGTGACACACCTCTTGGGGGCAAGACACAATTTTAAGTTTACCTAACGAATATAATTAGTGTAACCTGGTTTCTTATACCCTCAATGAATCCCCAACAATAAAAAAAAAAAAAAAAAGCTTTTTAACAATATGAATGAAACTTTTTAAAGAAAGTCAATCATGTTAGTTTAGAAACAATTCCAGTTATTCAGAAATCAATTACATATAAATAGATTTGAAGGAAAGAAGGAAGGAAGGACACCAGCTGTAGCGAATGATATTCCCTGAGGAGATGTAAAATTTTCTATTTAGAAGAATACAGAGTGATCTATCAAAAAAGCTTAAAGAACTTTTTTAAAAACTATGCAAATTAATGAGTTGATCAAGTTTTCACCATTAAATATTAATACAATGAAATAAATTATATTTATTTATATTACAATCAAGCATTTAATTAAAATTCAAACTTGTTTTAAGGTAAAAATACAAAATAATTAGATATAAATTTGGCAAATGATGTATAGGGTCTATAGAGTGATGGCTAAAAAACATTGCTGAAATTAAAGGAATTCTAAATAAATGAAATTACTATGTTTAAGAGTCAGAAGATTCAATATTTTGAACTGTCAAGTATTCCTAAATTGAGCTATAGAAATTCTTAAGATGTATTACAGGGAATTATCCAGAACTTGAAAATAAGGCACAGTGGTTAGAAGATGGGCAATGTTGAAGAAGGGGTAATGTTAAACAGAATTTTGTAGGTGTATTTGTTGGAATTTGTCTTGGTATTTACTGTTCCACTGTAGCCTGGACAGTGAAATTACACATGAAAGGATCAGCCTTTGTCTGGTTGAATAGAAAACACCAAAAGTTATTTTGTAAACATTCTAGGGGAATAGTGTTCCCTTATTATGGTTTTCCTTTCTTCAGTTTCTGTTATCCACTGTCAACTGCAGTCCAAAATAGATAAGTATAGTACAATATACTCATATAAAGTATTTCATGTGAGAGGGAAAGAGAGAGATAGAGACCACATTCACGTAACTTTTACTATGATGAATATTGATAGTTGTCTAATTTATTAGTAGTTATGGATTATCTCATATTGTGCTTAATTTATAAATTAAACTATAGCCCTAGATAAGTACACAGGAGAAAACACAGTGTATGTAGGGTTTCTTACTGTCTGTGGGGTGTTAGGATGTATCCCCTGTGTGTAAGAGGAGTCTACTGTAATCTCACTCTAACATCCTCTCATTTTTATTATAATGACTACAAATACCAACTTCATCAGAAAGATGTTTGATACAGCTTTCACTGTAGGAGAGACAGGCTAGCTTTTTGCTGAAAAATGTAAAACCTTCTTTTTTTTGTTTATATACTTTTATCATAATTTGTGAACTCTCTATTTCCTGTCATTTCTCTTGTCATGGATTCCTAGGATTTATTTGAAAGATGTCTTTATCTTGTCTGAAATTATGATTTTACATTAACTTTACATGATGTTTATTAATATTGCTTCCCTGAAATGACTTGGTCTTGTTTTCAAAACTATTATTTTTTGCAGAAAGTACAAACAAAACCAAAGTGAACGTATACTTATATACATTGTGGGTATAGATTACCAACGTAGACACATATGTGTAAATCAAACTTATTATCTGAAGTGCTTCAACTTACCTGTGTCAAAGAATTTGTCTTTGTAGGATTAAAAATCTCCAAATGACCTCAATCATTCACTAACTCCTCTTTCCAGATTTAAACACACACTAACTGCGATCTTAGAGTGGAATATGGAGTATAAACTATTAACACTTTGCATGGTATTTGCTTTTATCAGATTTAGTACACTAACAGTTAATGATTTACTTTCCTATATTAGTACATTTTAAAAATTATTATTATTCTATTTAACTACTCTTTATTATATGTGTAAATATAAACTGAATACTCCTTCAATATAGGCAGATTGTTTTGAAAATAATTGCAGCGGTTAAGGTGTAATTTCAATATATATTGAAAAAACTCCAATGAAATAATCTAATTTATCCTTAAATTCTCTTTCATGATAATTTATAATTACTGACAGCAAGTGCACGTCTTAAAAGTAAATAATTTTAGTAACAGAAGGAACTTAGGGTATTAGCCAGACTACCTCCCTCATGTTACTAAGAGATTGACATATGGGGAAATTGGGCACATTAGTTAATATTTAACAAATTGTATTAAGTTTTAGATTACCTTGTAACATATATACTGGAAATTAGCAACTTGAAGCAAAGTCAAAGTTTAAAGCGTTCACATAATGCAGGTAAATTAAAACAGGCTCAAAATCGGGAAGAAATGATAAGTGAATATTTAAAGATTAAAGAATTTAATTACCAAAATATATAAACATGTGTATAGTCACAAATCAAATTTAACATATGATTATTTTTGACATAAAATATGGAATAAGTAATTGAAGAGAGATTTTTAAATAACCATAATGTATTTTAGGAGAGACATTCAATTTCAGTTTAATCAAGGATATACATAAGAATTAGACAGTTTTTAAAATAGTATAAGACATTTTGCAATTCATGATCTAATACTTACCTCATTCCAGGCTTTTAGATTTTCTTTGTCAACTAAATGGGAAGGCTTTATACCACATTTGTAAATCCTTGTATCTATAGCTAAAAGTCATTTCTTTTCTTAAGGTGTCACAAGAATCCCTCATGCACTTGACATATATTGATCTCATCTACATAATGGTTTTCTTTTCCACTAGAAATCTATGCCCGGATCTTTTTTCAAAATGATAATGACTCTCTCAATTATCTTTTATCTTAAAAAGAATTAACTATGACATTTTAACATCCAAGCTAAGCAGAATTACAATCAGATATTATTTTATTTAGTTTTAAGTAAATTACCCTTTTCTTTACTGATATATCTACACAAACTTTCCAGAAATTGCAATCAAATATTTGAGCACAAAAATAAGTTCAGTATGAGCCATAAAGTACTAATAATGACAACATATGGTCATACCTCATAAATCTGTACCTGATCCTAAAATCTTCTTCATAAAAATCCCTACACTTAATAGCTCATTAATACAAACTTTCAATATTTCTTTCCTAATCAGAAAGGAGTAAGTGTTATAATGAATATATACTGCTATTTGGTAGTTAGACCAAAACATCTTCCTACCACAGTATTAAGTTTCAGAAAAAAATGGAGGGTTTAGGAAACCAGAAGAAATTTCTTCTTTATTAGAATAGGAATTAACTCAAGGTGAGTGGAAAGTGGTGAAGAATCAATTGTTTATAAATCTCTGCATAATTATCATTGGTTGTTATTTGAATGTTTGTAGAATAAAAATTGTATAAACTGTAGGATAGGAAAGATAATAGTCCTACCATCACTTAGCCAACCAACATTACAAGCTTTTTACCAGTTCCATCCTAATACTAATGGTCCAGGATGCAGCTAATCAGCTGGAGATGTTTATTTAGTGTTTTTTTTTTT
>NW_003852431.1:2026508-2058018 GCF_000181295.1 Otolemur garnettii
CTAAGCAAGATATTTATGACTAAGACCACAAATACAGCAATGACAGAAACAAATAAATTGGACTTAATGAAGTTAATAAGCTTCTGCACAGCAATGAGGATTATCAACAGAATTAATAGACAACCTACAGAATGTGAGAAAAGATTTACAAACTCTACATTTGATACAGAGCTACTGTCGAGAATCTAAAAAGAACTCAAATAAATCAGCAAGAAAAAAATTACAATGTGATCAGAATACACGAACTGAAGTTATTCAAAAGGAGATGCACAAATGGACAACAAATACATGAAGAAATGCTCGACATCATTTATCATCAGGCTAAAACGCAAAATAATACCACAATGAGATCTCACCTTACCCTGTGATAATAGCCATTACTAAAAAGTCAGAAAACAATAGATGCGGACATAGATGCAGAGAGAGGGGAATACTTACACACTTGGTGGGATTGCAGGTTAGTGCATAGCCCATGATGGAGATTGCTCAAAGAAATAGATGTACACTTATCCCTTGATCCATCAGTCCCTCTGCTGGTTATGTACTCAATGGAAACGAATATATTTGATCAAAAAGACACCTATACTTGAATTTTATCAAGAGCATAATTGACATTTGGAAAGATGTGGAATTAAACTAAATGCCCATCAATTCATGAGTTCATTAAAAAAAAAAAAAAGTGATACCTACACACACACACACACACACACACACACACTGTGGAATAATACTCAACTATAAAAAAAAAAAAAGACTAAAATAGGGTCTTTTGGATCAACTTGGATTGGGACTAGAGACTATTATCCTAAGTATCTGAGGAATGGAAAAACAAAAACCTCATGTATTCTCTAATAATTGGGAGCTAAAGAGAATACAGAAACCTCATGTATTCTCTAACATAGGGGCACAAAGAGATTTAAAGGCCATTGAAAAACCACAAGAGAGGTGAGGAGGGTGGAAGGGGATAAGTACGATGGACACTATTCTGGTGAGGCCACACTAAACCCCCCACTTTAAGCCTTAGACAAAGTATCCATGCAATAAATACATTTATATCACCTTAATATTTTGGATTTTTAGAAATTAAACAAATAAATAAAAGAAAAATAGCTTCTTTTACTTCCCTTTCATATCTAAACCTTCTCATCTCCCTTTCTTTTATGAGAGTTAATGCAAACCCTCTTACATTTTCTGTGTCCCAAATGATAAAATGGTGCTACAAGAATAAATTATATGGGGAAAAATTAAAAACAAAATCCTAGGCTCTCTATTTTAAATCTTATCTGTAGTATGACCTATTATACGTGACTGTTTCTTTGAAAAATAATATTCCTTGAGGATAGGAATGATGACAGGGGTATTAATGCATACACAGAATGGATCAAAACAATCATTCAAAAACATTCATGAAATAATGGAAAGAAATTAATAATAATACAGACATACAGCAATATAGTGAGTATATAGTTTATATATTTTATTTTGATCAAATAAAAGCTTGTTTAATTTTTTCAGGCTAGGTAGATAATATGCTATAATATCATTTACCAAATTTAGAAACATAATCTTCAAAAAGTATGTATGTTGCCTTTCAAAAGTTATTCATAAGCAAAGTCATTCAAGGTAATTAATGTAATTTACTAATCAAATAAAAAATAAATTGACTTTGTGGACAATTATTAGGTCACAAAACATTCACATTTTTTATATTTCTTTTCTGATTGAAATGTTCATGCTATGCCAAAAAACTAGATTATAATTTGAGTAGATATGTACCTGACATGATGATAGACATAGCTGAATCAATCTCCTCCACTCATTTGAAAATGATTTGATTGTAGATTACAAAATTCAAATTAGCTTGAATTTAAGTTTGTAGCTTTCTTACAAAGCATTAACATTGATATTTTGACAATATAATGGCTTATCTACATTTTAGCCTCTTAATCAAAATCTGAGAACCTGCCAAGGCCAAGATTTTGCCTTTCTCAAGAAGATCTATGCCTTAATGAACCTCCCTTTCACCTTCATCATAGTTCGGCATGCATTGCTGCTACTTCATTTGGATGCAAAGTTCTGCATAGTAACAACTTGTCTTGAAAAAGTTTGGTTTCTTAAAACTTGATATTGTGATCAATGTTGTATCTAGTAATATGCAATGTCTTAAATACAGTATTTTGGAAATTTAAAGTTAATAACTAGACAAAGGAAGTAATGAGTTAAATATAGATTTCCTAAAAATCATTGTGCCAATTGTATGTCTTCAGTTTTTTAATTTACTTATTTTTCTAAACTTATGCCTATAATTGCCCAAATTTATTTAGAGTTAATTTTGTTTAAGTTGTTTTCCTGCTTACGTCAGTTTAATGTTATTACAGTTATTCCAGTCTAACTAAGTTCATTCAACTGGAGACTGGTCTGCTAAGTAAAGTGTCACTAGAATGGGAACACAAACACATGTATTCACTATTTAATAGTAACTAATTAATCACCACTTATGTGGGAATATGACTTATCAGAAATCAAGTAGGTGGAACTGGGGAAATTCACAGCTAAGGGGTAAGATGCACACTGTCTGGGTGATGGACGTCCTTATAACTTTGACTCATCTGTAAAGAAGCCACTTAATGTAACTAAAATGTTTCAACCTCTATTATATGCTGAGGTAAAAAATAAAATTAATAAAATAATACTGCATTTCAAATAAAGAAAAACCTCCTTTAAGTACATACTAAAGTAACTTTGTTTAGGAAACCATGAAATTATTTTTTCTGGAGCTGCTGTTAAGGAAGATGCTGGGTTTTTGTTTTTTTGTTGTTTGTTTTTTTGCTTTATGTAAGATTCTTGGATCACAGTTATTATCTAAATGTTCTCCAGGTATTACATGAAATTCTAGCCATTATAGTTGCAGAAGAAAAGTCTGCTGCTAAGGTCTGTCTGATTACTACTCATTCGTAGATAACATTTTCTTTCTTTCTTTCTTTTTTTTTTTTTTTTGCTGGGTGCTTAAAGCATTTCTTTCTCTTATACTAAATATTTCACCAGATTGTATTATGGTGATTTTTTTTTGGTATTAACTTTTCCAATTACTCTTTGAGGAGTTTTCCTTTGTACATTTAAATTTTTTAAAACATCTTGGGATTCATTTTTCTGATTTTTAATTGTTAGTTTTCTTTTTGTACCTATATACACATGTATGTATTCATCTCCCATATATCACTTTTTAAGTTTTCTGTGAATATTGGCAGAATTTCCTGAACTCATTATCTGCTGTGATTGGATATTTAGTCATTTTCAATCTGCTATTTTCTACCTCCATTGAAACTTACTACTTGTTAAAAATATATTTGGTATCCAAGAAGTCTCTCCTAATTTTAGAAACTTCTGACTTTATAATAACTTTGGTTTTGTAGCCATAATGTCCCTTCCATTTTGTTTCTTAATAATAACCAAAATGTTTATCCAGAACATTCTTTTAGAAGTGTCAAGAGTTCAGTGGAATAGTATTACATATCCTTTCCTTTTCCTCTATTGTGTATTTATTTTAACATCCTTGCCATCTTTAAATTGAACAGTTTGGTGGTCATAAATACATTTATATTTTTGTCTCTATTTTTCCCTTTCCCTACATCTTTCCACTCTGTGAGAACCACTGGTCTACTTTCTACCTTCATGAGATCCATTCCTTTTCAGTTTCCACATATGAGTGAAAACAAGAAATATTTGTTGGCTCAGCGTCTGTGGCTCAAATGGCTAAGGCACCAGCCACATACACCTAAGGTGGCGGGTTTGAATCCAGCTTGGGCCCGCCAAACAACAATGACAGCTGCAACCAAAAAAATAGCTGGGCGCTGTGGCCGGCACCCATGGTCCCAGCTACTTGAGAGGCTGAGGCAGGAGAATTGCTTGAGCCCAGGAGTTGGAGGTTGCTGTGAGCTTTGATGCCACAGCACTCTACCCGGGGGGATAGCTTTAGGCTCTGTCTCAAAAAAAAAAAGAAAAAGAAAAAAGAAAAAGAAAAAGAAAGAAATATTTGTCTGTCTTTGCTTAGCTTATTTCAGTAGTGGCTCTAGTTCCATCCATATTACTACAATGACAGGATTTTATTCTTCCTTATGGCTGAGTAATATTTCATTGTGTATGTAGACCACACAACTAAATAAAAAGTATATCATTGACTCTTTGGGCCCAGACAAAGTGGCACTAATGATTCTGGAAGTCCTCCCAAGTTTTGAACTTCATACGTCCACTTACAGGTGAATTTTCTTCCATCTTTGACACACATGAGACAGTAAGACCAACCCCTCATCTCATCCTCCTGCTCAGTCTCCTCCATGTGACGAAGATGAACATAAAAATCTTTATGATTCACTTCTGCTTAACGAATAGCACGTGTATTTTATCTTTCTTAATACGTTTTTACTTTTCTCTTGTATACTTTAACGTAAAGATATAGTCTATAATACAATTGACCCTTAAACAACATCAGTTGCATGTATTCACTTATGCATTGTTTCCCATAAATATATTAATTTATTTTGATATGTGTGACAATTTGGAAAAAAACTCATAGATGAACCACAAAGCATGGAAATAACAAAAAGAGGTGCCATAAATGCATAAGAATCTATGTACATACTAGTCTTTTTTGCCATTTACTACCATAAATATAAACAAATCCATCACAGAAAGTTAAAATTTATCAGAATTACACATACCAACACTTATAGACTATACATGTCACCATTCACAGTCCAAAGAAAACAGGTGTAAATATGCACTATTAAATCACAACTGAATAAAATCAACCATTGTAAACACTATACTGTTTTAATGATTTTGTATTTTCTTCCTATCTCTCCACTGCAGTAGCGATGGACGGTGGTAATGGCTGCAGAACAGTGTGAATATACGTAATATACATTTGTACTTAGTGAACTTAATGAATATATTTAATGAGCATTTGACCATGTTTAAGATACTAAATTTGATATTATGTATATTTTACCATGAAAAAAAAAACTGAGCTCAAGTGTTGTATCTGTGTAAGATACTGTGTGATGCTAACCAGGTATACAGTTCACCTCCTCAGCAAATTGTTCATCACAGTAGGAAATGGTCTGCCACAGTTCCAGCACATACAGTGTTTTGTGCAATACGTTAAACTGTGAATGATACCATGGACCCATACAAGTGCCACAAATGAGTCTGGAAGTACTCCCAAGAAACAGAGAAATATCAGGCCATTGCCAAAGCAAAATGAGTTGCTTGACATGTACCATAGATTGAGGTCTGCAGCTTCAGCTGCCCCCCATTTGAGAGAAGATGGTTCATCTTATAAGCAGATACCATAAGCTTAGTGTAATGAAAAATACAGTATGATATTGTAAATTCATTTTCTTTTCCTTATGATTTTCCAAATAATGTTTTCTTTTTCTCTAGCTTGGTTTATTATAATAAAGAGTGTAGTATACCTATATAACCTATATAGTAAAGAGTGCATTACACCTATATAACCTATATTTTCTGTAACATAGAAAATATGTGTTAATTGGCCATTCATGTTCAGTAAAGTTTCCAGTTAACTGGAGGCTATTAGTAGGTAAATTGTGATGAAGGCAGAAGTTATATATCAGAAGTTATTCAGGATTTTGAATTGTGTGTACATGGTGGCGAGGTCGTGCCCCTAATCTCCCTGAGATGGTCAAAGGCAAACATGTAGATATATTTATAGTTTTTTAATTTACTCAGTTTTTTAAAGGAAATTTGTTTATTATCCCTAACTGCCTTGCAGAATATAATATAATATATAATTTTAGTAAATCTCTATTATATATGATTATATATATATTATTGTTAGGGATTCATTGTGGGTACAAAGAGCCAGGTTACATTGATTGCATTTGTTAGATAAAGTTCCTCTTATAATTGTGTCCTGGTTTTAAAATACTAAATTCATTGGGGGTGGTTTTATGGATAATATCATGGGGTTAAAATGTAGAAGCAACTTTTTCCCCACTATCCCAAATTATTAAGAGTATTGAAAAATAGAGGGGACTATATGAATATAATTGATGGCACTTTTCTAGCAAAAGAGGAATGTTTGATTAGGGTGGAGCTAAAAATTTTTTAGACCAACTGCCTCCTTGTACTCATGTATCAGCAGCGGTAAATACTCACATCCCATCTAAAGAGAAAATTATGAGAAAAGTAATTTAAGTTTCATGGAGACAGAAGGACCCATTTTGTTGTTTCAATATATCCCTGCTTTCCAGATATACTTAACACAGATAGATACCCAATAAATATTTATTAAATGAGTAAACGACTAAAGGAGTTGCTTTGAGTGGTGTTTTTGACAATGTGCTGCTGAGATATTGAATAATGTATTAATTATATGTATAAATTATTTACTTTTAAGGAAAAAATAATATTTAGTCTCTAATGTAAATTCAGCTTATTTAATTTATACAAGTCCTTAAATACTTCAATTGGGTCTTAATAGTTTTCAACATTGTACTCTACAAAATGGTTGTAATTGGCTATAGAAAGTTTAAAAAGCATTATATTAAAGATTTCCAGAAATGGTGATTATGTGCAAATATAGGAGTTCATCATATAAAAAGGAACGGTGAAACAGTTTTTTTCATTTGTATTAACATACTAAGTAAACCAATTATTCAACATATTTTTCAGTGATTTTTAAATCAATATTTACGTCTTTTATTTGTCAAGGCAAGTGAAGAAGATGAAAGTGATATGGAATAAAACACTCTCTTAATGCAAGTTTTAAAATACTGTTTTCATTTGAGTGACAAAAATAAAAATAAGTCCCATCTTCATTTATATTACTTCAGTATTTGTATTTTTCTCTTATTTTCACACTAAGTTGTAAAAGCCCAGATTTCTACTGCTATGTATCACCACATTTGGAGTAAGGAAAATGTATCCCACGTTGCTTTAATATTTACTGACAAAATATATATGCCTTTAACAGCAGGTAATATTTAATAAAGTGCATTAGTCAATGGGATTATAAATGTAGATTACTCTCAGATGCTGTGATTTAATAGTGGCGTTTAAATCCAGTTATAACCATTGCAATGTGCACTCAAACTCCTGCTTAGACCTGAAATACCTCTTTTCCTAGTTAGGTGCTGCCCTCTAAAGATAATCGCAAATCATTTTCACTGAAAATAAGTCTTAAAAGCTGTGGATATCTTTCTGTATATCATGGATCTTTTACATAGTCTCATAATTATAAATACGACTGTATATTTTTAGTAAATCTCTATAAATAAAAAGAATTTACCCTTTTAAATATTTTATCCATAATTTTACACTATCAACATAGTAAATAATAAATATCTCTTTTTAGAAATAAGCAGAATGAATTGATTGATCATTAATACTGTGATTTATAGGATCTTATATACAGATCTTTTATTACATAAAGTAGACATATGGTATATGTAAATATTTTAAAATACAATTTTGGAAATATTTCCTAACATATTTTGGGATGATACATCAAATGTATATGTATATGAATGCATACATACATTTAAATTGGACAAACTATTCGTAAGAAAGTGAGAATTATGAAATATATTGGGTATAAAATTTATACATAACTCTGCATATGTTATTATCTTAAAATCTTGGTCAGTTGCTTTAATTGAGAGATATAGTATTGAGTAAAAATCACATAAACTATTTTCACCCAAATATTTTGTTTACCTAAGTGAATTCTTTAAAGAAAAAGATACTATTTAATGGTTTTTAAAAAGACCACAATACTTAATTTAAGAATATAATAGTGTGCTTTCATCAGTTATAATTTTCTCTCTAATGTCTGAATTTAATTTTAATGGATACTTTTTACTAATGTAATTTTTTTAATATTAAAAATAATTTCAAGTTTCAGGAGAATAAATTTGATGATTTTGCAACTTTTGCATAAGTATTATGAAAAAGCAGTTTTCATAACTTTTAATTGATTATGAGAAATATCAATTATTCCATAATTTTTATCCATAAATTATATGGAAAATAAACTCTAGACTTAGAGAACGGGTTCATTATTGCCATAAATGTGTCTAAAATATTGTAGAAAAATAGTTCTCATTAGTTAGCATGCAAATTGTATTTAAAGTATTGAATTTTTAAATCAATACTGAAATGTCAGATATATTGCCTACCTGAAATATAACATTTTTAATTAATTCCAATGTATTGTTAATTAAATGTTATGCGTGTGAAGTATTTGGTTACATTTTTTTGTATGATAATAAGGTAATTCTAAGCATTTACAACACACTGTAGAAAAGAGAACTGGGTAAAATCCACACTTACTTAGCAGTTAGATTTAATATTTTTTCTATAATCAAGTTTAATTATTATTCTCATCTACCCATACCAACCTGGAGAAATTATATTTGAAACTTAGTTAAAAAAAAAAAAAAGAAAGAAAAAAGAAACAGCTCTGAAATACATATTTAAATATAAACTCTTTAACTTTATTTTTATCATATTATTCTATGTAAAGGTAAACATGGTAACTCTGGAAAAGGTAAATATGAGGATGGGCTTTATGATGACATTGAAAAGTAAAGTTAAACAAGTTTATTCTGAGATCAAACAAAATTTTTAAGGGAAAATAATGACTAAACACAGCATTCATTTATAATGCGCTGCTTTCCTTTAGCCATTTGGATTGCAATCAGGTAACAAGTTGCTTTTTCCTTCAACATCTCCCTGTCCTTTCTGTCCCCTCTGCTATATGTACCAAAGTAAACACTACTATTGAAAAACAATGTTCATGTACAATCATGAACTGAAAAAAAAGTATATTAATCTCTTAGCATCAAAATCTTCTCATAGGTGTTTCAAAATTCTAAAAAGTCCTTCTGGTCTTCAAATGTCTCCTATGAAGATGACAGGCCTGAAACCTTGAAATACAACATGAGAGCTATTCTTATCCACAAATAAATAAAGAAACGAATACAAACAAATACTAACCAAAATACCAAAAAGATAAAATATCTCATTATCAGAACTGCTATAGATTTATCACTTTTGTCTCTAATATATAATTTATAATCCAAACATCAATTTGTATTAATTGTTTATAATGGTAGGTAAACAAAATACTTAAATATCTGAAATTTTACTAACCTATTATAAAATACACATATTGAATATTACAGAATTTACATATTACAACGTCTATTTTTCTCTGACAGCATCCATTTTTCTCTGTGTGTATTGTATAAAATATATTGAAATTTATAGATATGTATGTAATATTCATTACCTTAATAGTTTCATAACTAACATACTGAGTGTACATTACCTATTTTATTTTTCCAAAATATGTGAACTAGAGATTATTGTTATCTCCATTTTTTTAGTTACAAGAGCCAATACATATAAACTCGATGTGACTTTTTGCATTTATCAAAGGCAAAAAAATTCAACTGAAAGGAAATCTCCTTTACTTTCTTCAATTTCTCCATGGAGGAAATGGAAATTACATCTTTCTGTCTTTTTTTCATAAACATATGTTTAAAAATACATATAATTTTTACCTCATATAAAATCAGCAATTCAAAAATTATCTAGTTTGCATATAAGCTAAATACTTCAAGTGTAGTTCATGTATTTCTGGATGATATAGACCAATTCTTTTTTTAATTAAAATTCTTAGCCAAGAAGCATTTTATTAGAAAAGTAAGGTTATTTTATCCACTCTATGAAGAAGATTAAATAGCTACTGTATAAAAGCATTAAGGAAGAGATTACTTTAAGATCCAGAAAAGAACCCCAGACAGCTCATAATAGATTGGGTCTAAACCTAAGGAGTCAGGAAGCTAAAAACAAACTCAAGATTGATTTAGTTGTAGAAGTAACTGCAAGATAAAAGCAAGACAATAATACTAATTTTTCTAAAGTTTAGCAAAAGGACATAGAGGTGTTTTGTACATTACTGAATATTGATCAATTTTTATCTATTTGTGAAAAAGTTTGAAAAGCAAAAATATAACAAAATTACTTTACCAAAATCCTCTCACAAATAAACAAAATAACCTTATATAGCTTTAACTTAAAAAATTTTATGAACCCATTATGCTTATACAAATTTCTACATTACATGTTTTAGTTATAATACTTACTTTCCAGAGTTGTAGAATTCTCCTTTGAAAAACTGGAAACATTATTATCTCCCCCCAAATAGTTATAAATTATTATTTTTAGGTAGATAATTTACCTGAACTTATTGAAGTATCCCTTTATTTAAATTGTAAACAATATATTGAGGGCCTAGAATAAGCACAGAGCATTGAGAAAGACTCACAGACTTTACATTCTCACAAGAAGAAAAAAGACATTACATGAATAAAGTAAAACTGTATTGTTAGATGATGATATAAAGTATGAATAAAAAAATTTTAAAATCAAATGGCAATATCCAGGACAAGAGTAATTGCCATTTTAAATATCATGGGCAGGGAAAGCTTCATTGAGAACGTGAAATAACAACAACAAAACAAAACAAAAAAAAAGAAAGAAAGAAAGAAAAAAGAAAAACAGGCAAACAAAAACACAAACTGTGAGAAAATGTTTGCAAAAACATATATCTTATAAGAATCTCTTATGTATCAATAAAAATATGAACAATACAATCAAAAATGGCCAAGATATGAAAAGGTATCCCATCAAGAAATTACACAGCTGGCTGATAAGGACTTGGAAAGATAGGCGCTAACATTAATCAATAGGAAAATGCAACTCAGTACTATGGAAAGATCCCATTTTATGCCCACTAAAATGACTATAAAAATAAGACTGACAAGAACAAATATTGTTAAGGATAAAGTTACACATAGAACTACCATAAAACCACCAAATAATTCCTAGTGAGGATCTAAGAGTAATAAAAAGATATGTCCACTCAAATTCATGTACATGGATGTTCACGAGAGCTTTCCTCATACTAGCCAAAATGTGGAAACGCACTTAATATCCACCAGTTGGTGAATGGACAGACTGATGTGGTACATGTACATCCACACACTGGCATGCTCTATAGCAGTAAAACAAAATGAAGTATTTACGCGTGGTACCACGTGAGAGAACCTCAACGGCATTATGCAAAGTGAACGTGTCAAGTGCAGTAGTCTCTATTGGATGATTCCATTCTGTATAAAATGTCCAGAAAGGGCAAATTTATAGACATAGAAAGTAGTTCAGTGATTTTCTGGGACTGGCCTGGAACTGGTGAATGATTCTAAATGGGTATAGGGGACCACATGGACTGAAAATTTTCTAAAATTCAATTATGATAATAGTTTTAACATTTAGCAAAGTTATTAAAGTCATTTAATGTGGAAATGACTTCATTGTATTCAATATAAAATATATCAGTAAAGTTGTATGTTTGTAAAGATTGAAGAACACCCAGTATCGAGGTGTAGAGTTGCTTTTTACAATGTAGAACCTTTAGGCATATATGGCAATGTAAATTTAAAGTAAATTTAATTTAAAAACTAATTTTCTCAGTGGTACTGACAGAGGTACTGTCAGAGGAAACTGACAAAGAGGAAGACATCATGTATTGACAGAAGGTACGGAACCAGTGCCTTCCGGAGTGAGTGAATCATACTTCTGTTACAGCCAGAACCTGAAGGACACCTTTGGGAATTAACTTTTTATTCTAAATAAATGAAGTTCAGCAGGGAGAATGTCAGGAAATTGCATTATAGGAACCAGATGGAGTCTAGTAGGTGAATCACAAGACACTTTCTGTGAAAAGAAGCTCCATCACGGGGGGAGAGTACTGTTTGTTAGTGGTCATCTGCTATTTATTCTATGTGGTCACTTAGAAAAAATACAAGAACCAGCTTTCTCTGCCTTCAGTCTTCCCTGAAACAGCACACGACATGCACAATAATATTGAAATGTGCGTTAATATTCAAATTCCATTCATGATGGAAAAACTGGTAACAGACTTATCCTTATCCTAAAAACAACATAAAACCTGCATAAAACATATGGATTGGTATTTGTAGACATGGTACGGCAACCAATGCAGGACTGAACTCCTTCGGGAAGGGAGGCCTAGGATGGCAGTCTCCCCAGTACTTGGGCTTTTTCTCTGGTGTTATATTTCTAGGATATATTTTCAGCACAATGAGGCTGAGCCCAGGAACGAAGAGAGCTGAATTCTATCTGAGACAGGGAAGCCGATCAGGTTGGGGGCTCATAAAGAGGCAACGACAACTGAAAACTCGGTGGCAGATGCCGAAGGGGAAATCTATAGGGAAGGGGCCTAGAGAACTGCCTGGAATCGCCTTTTTACTATTTTGCCAGCTTCTGGGCTGCCAGGGTGTAAAGGGAGAGAGCCTTAAGCCTTGGCAGAGAGAGATGGTTTAAATACAGAGAGCTGAAACAGATTGGTAATTAGAGAAAATCTTGAATTAGTGACCTTACAAATGTTACTAGTCAAAAATTCTCTGGCATAATGACTTCATATATTTTTCACATTCTCTCTTTTTGTAACTCCAGTTAAATGTATATTGTAATTCTTTTCTCACTTGAATTTGTAGTGTGCTATTTCCTATATTTTATAACTAACCTGCATGGGCAGTGCCTGTGGCTCAAGGAGTAGAGCCTTAGCCCCATATGCTGGAGGTGGAGGGTTCAAATCCAGCCCTGGCCAAAATGCTGCAAAAAAAAAAAAAAAAAAAAAAAACTAACCTGCATTCCAGCTAAATCATTTCCTTAAGAGACTAATATGCCTGTAAGTTGGTCTATTGATTTCTCAATTTTATTATTTATATCTTTCAATTCTAGTATTTTTAATTTTTCCAGTTATAATGACTACCTAAAACATACAAAGCATTCAACTGAAAATTTGGGGGGAGCCTCAGGTGCATAACGGAATGATACATTTCAAAACTATTAAGAAAAGAGTATAATTGTCTTACCACAACAAATAAGTAAGCACGGTGAAGGATGTGTTTATCAGTCTGACGTAAGCGTTTCACATCGTATATCAAATCAATACATCGGACCCCATAAATGCATCAATGTACACAGTTATGATTTAATAAAGAAACAAATGGAAAAGAGAAAAGAAAACTTAAATACCTGTTTGTCTTTGGGTCTGTTTCTGATGCCTCTGATCTCTTTTGTTCCTTTGATCATTTCATCTTTTCCCCTGGCGTGCAGAGGGAAGTTTGTTTTAATGCCAAAATTAAAATATAAGCAAATAAATTGAGTCTCTACAAAATATTCATTTTTGCTTTCAGTCAGGAAACACATCTAGGAACAGATTAGTTTAATCCAGTCAGGTAGGGATCTGGTTTGAGGCTGTATTTTAGTATTTTCGAACGTGTTCTATTTCTAGGTAAATGGGACTTCTGCCATTAAACTTTTCTGGAGGCATTACTGAAAATTGGCTGCCTTTATCAAGGCGACTGTTTCTTAATATCCCTGAATTCCAACAGCAATTTCCCCAGACTCACGACACTCCTGAAATCTCAGCTCACATTCCCATCTTCTCAGCCATTTAAAGCTCTCCTTTTCTTGTTAGTCAGCAAATGCTTTGAAGAGAAAAGTGAAATAAAGTTTTTGACAAATATATGAAAAGACAAATAGATGGAAGGGTGAATAGATAGATAAATAGATCCAGATACAGTGCAGCTAGTCTCAACAGTAGTGATTTTTGTCTGAAACGAGCTGCTCCCTGATTCCTAGAAAATGCTACCAGGGGAGTTTTAGAACAGGTCATGATATCTAGCAATGCAGCCGCCCTCTACCAATTCTTATTTTCTAAGCTAAATATTATTTTATATTTTTATTTGTTTTGTTTGATGGACTTTTTAGTTATTTTTCAACTGACATCTTCCCACAAAAAGAAAAATATCCACTGATATATGCATTGGGATTGTTGCCTTTTTAGTCCTCTGTGTGTGTGCACACGCATGTATGTATATATGTGTACGTGTGCACGCATGTGTGTATATATGTGTGCATGTGTTAATATAGAGACATTAGTGCACTGTTCTAAGCATTTTTGTTCTTTTCCAATATTTTGGTGCTAGTCTGAATTTTAACATTTCATGGTCAAGTATGTATGTAATTACCTCCCCAAATTACTAGATTTTAAAATAAAATTTAATTATATTATAAATTAATTTATGAATTGAGAGTTTATATCACTAAGATTTTATATTCAAGAACTTCAATTTAGCCATGTTTCTCAAAAAGTTTCATTTTTATCCTTTGGAAATGTTACAATTATTCTCATTAAATTTATTTTTCAGACATGTATGAATATTGACTCTAGTAACAATATTAAAATTATGTGACATTGTGATTGACAGCACACGGGATGCCAGGTACCCCTGTGTAGACCCTCAGGAGCTCAGGTGCTGGGGGCTTCTAGCTGCAGTAAGAACCTCAGGTGTTTTTCTTGCGAGCTTGCAGAAGACACATCCACAGATAACTACTCATCCCTAGCTCACCAGGCACATGTGAGGTCCCTCTTTAATCCTCAGGCTCTGAAAGCAACTTTCTGCCTAGACAAGTGCTCGCCAAAGTCCTCTAAAACTCTTATAATTAGACACTCTCAGTTCCCATAGTCACATCCAGTCCTTCCCTAGGCAGCTCCACACTTCTCAGCTGTGAAGGACTCTCCACCAACCATGAAGCTTTGATCCCACTTACAGCTTCTCTGCATGAGCCCTTGGCTCATACTAGTCACAAAGAGAATCTCAATCAATCCAATGGCCATGTATGTACACTTTAATTTCTAGCATAGGGCCATACTCAAAAGGAGGTAGATGAGACAGTGTAGCAAGGTCTTTTAAGGAAAAAAAGGAAAGGGATATCCAAAGCCCAGACCATATATTTTTTGAAGGTCCTATGCCTTAGTAACCTCCTTTTCAGAGATTAGAAATGTCAAATTTCTGAAGCCAACATTCCTTGTGAAGGCCTTCATTCTCTGTCCTCGCAATGGTAAACAGAATATTGTAGACATTTCACCCCACAGCCTTTCCGCCAGGCCTATCTACCAGTATGTGCAAATGCTTTGAAGAGTGGACTGCCCAGGGCCTCTCCTCTTTCTTGCAAGAAGGTTTTGTGTTTATAAAATGAGTGGTAGTCATCAGACTCATTAATAAATAGAAATTGTTAGCAGAAAGTGCAAGTTTGAATTAAAATTATGCTACTAAGCATGGGGTAATGCCATGTGAAACTCTAAATAATATTCTTTTGCATTTAATTTTTTACAGCATAAATTGTGATGAAGACGTAATCTTCAACCTCTTCAGTTTATGTGATAACTGTGATACAGTAAAAGAATTGAAAAGTTTGCTATGGTGACATCCATCAAAAATAGTTTCTCTTTCTAAAAATAGCTTCTTATTTAATTATCATGAATGGACACAAATTCTTTTCTTAGTGTTTTGTAGTTCTCCTTGCAGAAATCCTTCACCTCCTTTGTCAAATATATTCCTAGGCATTTTAGGTTTTTTGTGGCTATGTGAGTGGTACTGAGTCTCTGATTTGACCCGCAGTGTGGCTGTTATTGGAGTACAGGGATTTTACTGATTTGTGTACATTGATTTTGTACCCTGAGGCTTTGATGATTTTGAATTAGTTTTTCAACTCCAGGAGTCTCTTGGTGGGATTTTGAGGGTTTCTAATATAAGGTCATATCAGAAGCAAAAGGTAATAATTTGACCTCTTCTTTCCTGTTTTAGACAATTTTAATTTCTTTTTCTTTGTCTCATTTGTCTGGTTAGGACTTATAAGATTATGTTAAATGGAAGTAGTGACAAGTGGCACGTTTTCCTGCTCTAGATCTTAGGGGAAATGTCTTGTTTTTTCTCTGTTGGGGAGAGCGTTGGTTGTGGGTTTGTGACATATGGCTTTTACAATTTTCAGAGAAGTTCCTTCTATGCCTGGTTTGTTCAGTTTTTATCAGGAAAAGGTTCTGAGTTTTGTCAAATGCTTTTCTTGCATCTATTGAGATGATCAGGTGGTTTTTACTTCTGCCTCTATTTATATGGTGGTTTGCATTGACCTATCTGTGTAGGCTGAACCATCCCTGCAGCCCTGGAATGATGCTTGCCTGGTCAAGGTGGATTATTTTATTGAAGTGTTGTTCAGTCTGGTTTGCAAGAATCTTATTGAGTACTTTTGCATCTCTGTTCTTAGGGAATACTGGTTAAAGGTTTCTTTTTGTTGTTGTTGTTGTATCCTTTTCTGGCTTTGGTATCAAAGTGACACTGGCTTTGTGGAATGACTTCAGGAGGATTCTGTCTTTTTCGATATTAGGGAATAATTTCTTCAATATGGGTATCACCTATTCCTTCTACATCTGATAAAATTTGGCTATGAATCTGTGTGGTCTGGGGATTTTTGTTGTTGTTGTTGGAAGATTTTTTTATTGCTTCTTACATCCCTGGTCTATTCAGGGATGTAATTTCTTCCTGCATCTTGGGGTGTAATTTCAGGAACTTGTACATTTCCTTTACTATTTCAAGTTTATGTGCATAGAAGTTTTGATGGTATTCACAGATGATATTTTGTATTTCTGTGGTATCAGATGTATTATCTTCTTTTGACATTTCCCATTTAGCTTATTTCGGGCCTTTCTCTTCTATTCCTAGTTAATCTAACAAAAGGTCTATCGATTTAGTTTTTTCTCAAATAACCAACTTTTGGTTTCATTGATTTTCTGTATTGTTTTCTTGTTTTCAGTTTAATTTAGTTCTACTTTGACCTTGGTTATTTCTTGTCTTCTGGTGGCTTTGGATTTGGTTAGCAATTTCTTTTCTAGTTCATGGTGATGTGTCATTGCACGTCAAATTATGATCTTCTTGTCATTCTGTAGATTAAGATAATTCACATACTATATAATTTATCCAGCTGAAGTGTATAAATTAAAGGTTTTCAGACACTCATAGAATTGTGAAGTCTTCGCCACAATAAATTTAAAACATTTTCATCACACCCAAATAAACCCTATGCCCTCTAGCAGTCCTCACTTGCCTCCCTTATCCCTCACCTCCAGCTATAGGTAAACACTAAACTCCGTCATTATAGATTTGTACATATCATATAAATGGACTCTTAAATGCGTGTGGCCTTTGTTATTGGGTTATTTTATTCATCATGTTTTAAAAATTCATTCACATTGTACCATTTTTTCAGATTTTCATTTCTTTTAATTTCCAAATAATGTTCCATTATAGGATATACTATTTATTCATTATACCTATCCATTTATCAGGACATTTAGATTTTTTACAATTTTTGACTTAAGGTTTGTGCTACAATTCTATGCTAGTTTGTGTGTGAACATGTGTATTCAATTCTTGTGGGCATATATCTAACAGGAGAAGTGCTATTGCTATAGAGAATGGTGTTCAGAAACTCAGACATGGACTCGGAGAGAACAAATGGGAACTAAGAGGTCTGGAGATTTGGAGTAAGGTGGTTTGCTATTGATGGAGGATGATGAAGACAGGTTTGGAATATAATTTGATAGTAGAGTAAATGGACTTTTGGATTAGATCAAATATGATAGGTGAGGTTAAGAAAAGATAAAAGGGAAAATTTTACTTGATTTAAAAAGTAATTATATTCAAAACTTGAAATGTACCACAACAAATGCAATTCAAGTGCAAGGAGAAATTTAAAAAATAAATCCATGGGCGGTGCCTGTAGCTCAAAGGAGTAGGGCACCGGCCCCATATGCTGGAGGTGGCAGCTTCAAACCAGGCCCGGCCAAAAACTACAAAAAAAAAAAAAAAAAAAAAAATCCTGAATAAAATTTTTAGCCAGCTGAAAAGTTTCTTTCCAGATATTTAGTAATAAAAATGTGGAAAATTATCAAAGATTAAATATGAAGCTAAAATAAATGGAAATTATTTTTTGTTCTCAGTCATATAATATAAAATGGGTACAGATAGGTCAAGAGCCATTGACCAGGTGACATTTTCAAAAAGATCAGTAAACTTCTGATTAAGGTTGAAGTATTAAATGATTGTGTTTAAAATAATTTAATTCTGGTGTGTGTGCATGTGTCAAAAAAAGAAAAAGAAAAGAAATCATTTAATTGCATTAAAAATGTACCTGTCTGCAGTTGTCTGGCTCTTTTTATTTAGTAATTGTGCCAGTAAATATTAGCTTTAATATCTGTTTAATTTTGGCCAATTAGAGAGGACATACTCTTTTTTAATTATGACACTGGTGTATTAGGAAACCTTTTTAGAAAAATAGCTAATAAATCAAAAGAATTGTTACTGACATAAACTGAATACTGTCATCCTTATAAACATTACAAATAACCAATTGCTCCTTCATATTCTAAAATTACTTTCAGGACAATAGAATTAACAACCATGAAAACATTTATAGATAGTCCTACATGATGGGAGAATAAATGAGTATAGTAGAATGTGCCAAATGAAAAGTTTAGTGGTCTAACTTTCAGTTTTCAGTTCTATTGGTGTAGGTTGAATACCAGTGTCTGACATAGAATACGTAATTTAAATGAATGATTATTTAAAGCATAAATACAATAAAAGCAATGATATATGTATTTCTTTTTCTTTCTTTTTTTTTTGCAGTTTAGAGTTAAACAACTTAAAAAACCTTCTTTAAAAGCTTTTTCATAAAATCTAAAACAAAATAAAAACTTCCAAATGTTCTTATATTCCTTTCAATGTCCCAGATCCTGAAAATGTTATTGAATTAGTGCAGTGAATATTTCAATGGAAATATTTTTGAATTATGAACTCATAAAATGAGATAGTCTGTAAAGGATATAAAACTAGAAAAGGTAAGCAGTAGCTCTGAAATGTAGTTTCAGACAGCCCTGGAAGTGATATTAGTCAGTAATTCTAGTGTCATTGTGGAAGAAAATGTCAGTGTCTTCTGCACTGTAAAAGTGCCATTCTATGGTTTTTTGAACGACAGTAATGACTGCAATATTTCTTCAGAAGCATGTCTCTCTGAAACTCATGCTCGAGATAGGGGGTCAGAGATGCTGCTGGGGTGTCTACAGAGTTAAAGACATATTTTTATATTTTAATTTTAAAAACTCATTGTACAACTATTCGCTTTCAGTTTTAGATTTATAGAGGAGGAATAATCACTTACTAGTCTGCATATAACTAGCAGGAAACAGAAAGCAACGATTTGGTCATTTAGTCAATGTGTATTTATATCCTCATTTATAATGATGCTTGTTCATAGCCTTATTGTTGCTTTTACTGAAATTTCAAGAACAGCAAGGACGTTAGACTAAAAAGGGAAAGGAAGGTTATTAAAGTCAATAGTAATACATGACTTTTTTTTTTTTTTTTTTTTTTTTTTTTTTTTTGCCAAGAACAAACAAGTTTTGTAATACTTTGAGGTAGCAATCTTAATGGGGAATTTATCACTTTTAGCTATGGGAATACATTACACACTATGGATATCCAAAGTTTCTAGAGGATATAAAGAAATGTGTGAGATAAAGTAAAACTGAATTTTATTCACAGTTTAATTTTGCTTTCTGCCTTTTTATGATCTCGATATTTTACAATTTTTCACAGGTGTTCAATTTAAGAGAGTGTATGGCTCAGCAAGAATGCCTCAAAGCTTAAAGATCTTAAGTTTGAACAGAGAATAAAATATTAGGAGCTTGTTTTACAATATTTAAAAGGATTTTGATTAAAAATCCTGAAGACAGGAGGCTGAGGCAAGACAGTCACCTAAGCCCAGGAGATGGGGGTTGCTGTGAGCTGTGTGACGCCATGGCACTCTACTGAGGGCCCTGAAGTGAGACTCTGTCTCAAAAAAAAAAAAAAAAAAATCCTGAAGACAATATTTTAAAGCATCTAGAAAGAAGTACAATGAGGAAAGCTGGGGAAATATTCTTAATTAAATCTGTGTAAGTGTATACCTACTACTTTTATAGAGCCTTCTAAAGAGGACTTAGTAAAAAAGCAAATTAGAATAACAAAATGGCTCTGACACATTATGACAATTAGTACAAGGAAAGAAATACAAAGTGTGGGGGGAGCAAGATGGCAGCTGAGTAGCAGCTTCTTTGCAACTGGCACTGTGAATTGTAGAAGACTCCAGACACCTCTGGCTCTGCTTGTGGGCTCTGCCCAGAAACATCCCTTTGGGGATGCAGGGAGACAGCAAGAGACTTCCCGCCCGACCCCAGGAGGGGAGAAGAGCAGTGGAGAATTAGCAAATGGTTGCCTTTGGTCCAAGGCCCTGCTGGCCACAGCTTTAGCTACAACAGCAACAAGATTACAGACAGGGAAGATCCTTCCCTGTGTGTTGTTTTGTATATTTGGACTTTGGCGCTCAGGTGAATTACCAGATGAGAACTTGGGCAAGAGTGTGGATAACTTTAAGCATTGCCCAGGGTTCAAGACTGGACAGCTGGGCCAGAATGGGGCTATCATTGTTCAGCTGTGGGCCTCACACAGCCATTGTGGGAGAGCTGCCCTGAAGACTCTGCCCTTAGGGACTCAGAGTGAGGCTCAATGTGGGAGACCTTGCGTGAGTGATCTAATGACTGTGAACAGCTCCAAAGGCTGGGACTGAGACATAGGAGAAGAGCAAAGCTTTCAGTGTTGGCAGTGGGAGAGCCTTGCAGCCTTGGCCCTCAGGGGCATAGAGTGAGGCCAGTTTTGGTACACCTAATAAATGCAAAGCCACTTCAGGACAGATCCCAGCAATATGTGCTTTCCTGGGAAAGTCTATACCTAGTCAAGGATAACGGCTTAAAGTGTCTTGTAAGCTGGCTGAGGAGAGATTCAAACTCTCAACCCTGCAGGGTCTGAGGGCAAAGAAGCCAGCAAAGGGCTCTAGTCTCCATCTTATACGACTGTATCAGCACTGTGATTAGCATTTCATATCCAAGAAGATCACTGGTTGCCCAGACAATATTCAGCAAAAATATTTTCATTTTATTTAATTTCAACTTTTTCCTCCTTGATATTGCTCTCTTTTCCCCCAATTTTTCTAGTATAATTATAATTTTTCACTGTTGCCTTCTTTAATAATAAGAACTTCATTTTTGCTAGTGTTTCTGCCCCTGTTATTTGATTTCCCCCACAATTTTACCCTGTAAGGTTTTCTGTTTATTTGTGTTGGTTTGATTTACAGGCTTTTGTTGTTGTTGTTTATTTTTCCTCTCTATCTGGTGGAGGTGGGTTACCGTGTCTGCTCAGGCTGGCAAAGAGCTGCTGAGAACCACCCAAGCCAGCACCCACAGAGTCTGGGAGTTTTTAAGGTGTCAAGGTACCCTGCTCCCATGTCCATCTTTCTGTGCCCCTCTTCTTTTTATCAATATTCTCTTTTACTCATCCCCTCTCCTTTCTCTTTTTTTAATCTTTTTTTTTTTCCATTTTTGCTCTCCAATCTTCTTATCCTTTTACTCCTGTACCAATTGGATTCATTAAAATCTTAGGTCAGAGGGACAGCAACTTAAAGAGAGAGAGGAAGTGAAAGGAAAATTAGGGCAAGGAAACAGATAAAGGAAAACACTCACGAGGAAAAAACAACAGGAAAATCTTGGCAACATAAAAAACCAGTCCAGAGCACCTCCCTTAAATAACCATAAGGTAGCTACTATAGAGGATCCCACCTATAAAGAAATTTTCGAAATGACAGATGATGAAAACAATGAAGGAAATTGCTGAGAAATTGAAAAATAACCAAAAGGAAATCCAAAAACAGAATCAATTAAGAGATGAATGAAATGAAGAATATAGAAAGGATATAGCAGAGCTGAAGGAATTTGAAGCAGTCAATTAGGGATCTTAAAGATGCAATAGAAAGTATCAACAACAGATTAGACCATGCAGAAGGAAGAATCTCAGAGGTAGAGAACAAAGCTCTTGTGATAACTCAGATAAGTAAAGAGGCAGAAAAGAAGAGAGAGAAAGCAGAACATTCACTGACAGGATTATGGGACTTTATGAGGTGTTCAAACATATGAGTTATAGGTATCCCGGACGAGGAGGAAGAATGCCCCAGAGGAATGGAAGCCATTCTAGAGAATATATAAACAAAAATTTTCTCAATATCAACAAAGATTCTGACACACTCCTTTAAGAGGGATAACAGATCCAGGTCACCTCAACTCTAACAAAGCTTCTACAAGACACATTATGATGATCCTGTCAACTAATTCAATGCGATGCCTATTAAAATACCAACATTGTACTTTCCAGACTTGGAAAAATGATTCTGTCTTTTGCATAGAACCAGAAAAAACCCAGTATAGCTAAGGCAGTTCTTAGTAATAAAAACAAAGCTGGGAGCATCAGCATATGAGATTTTAGGCTGTACTACAAAGCCATACTGATCAAGACAGCATGGTACTGGCACAAAATTAGAGACATAGACATTTGGAATTGAATAGAAAACCAAGAAATGAAACTAGCAACTTGCAGTCACCTAATCTTTGATGAAACAAACAAAAACATCCATTGGGGGAAAGATTCTCTATTTAATAAATGGTGCTGAGAGAACTAGATATCCACATGTAAAAGACTGAAACTGGACCCTCACCTTTCTCCACTCACAAAAATTGATTCAAGTTGGATAAAAGACCTAAACTTAAGGCATGAAATGATAAAAAGCCTCAAAGGAAGCCTAGAAAAAGGACTTGAAGATATCAGCCTAGGGAAAGCCTTTGTGAAGAAGACTTCCATGGCAATTCCAACAACAAAAAAATAAACAAATGGGACTTAACTAAACTGAAAAGCTCCTGTACAGCTAAGGAGACAACAACCAAAGCAAATAGACAACCTACACAATGGGAAAGGATATTAGCATATTTTGAATCAGACAAAAGCTTGATAACTAGGATCTCTAGAGAAATCAAATTAATCAACATGAAAAAGTCAACAATCTCATATATCAGTGGGCAAGACGGATGAATAGAACCTTCTCTAAAGAAGACAGAAGAATGGCTAACAAACATATGAAAAAATGCTCACTGTTCCTCATTATTAGAGACATGCAAATCAAAACCACCCTGAGATATCATCTAACCCCAGTGAGAATGGCCCACATCACAAAATCTCAAAACTGCAGATGCTGGCATGGATGTGGAAAGAATGAATGCTTTTACACTGCTGGTGGAACAGCAAACTAATACAACCATTCTGGAAGGAAGTGTGGAGAACTCTCAAAGAACTCAAGCTAGACCTCCCATTTGATCCTGCAGTACCATTACTGGGCATCTACCTAGAAGGAAAAAAGTCCTTTATCATAAGAACACTTGCACTAGACTGTCGCAGCTCAATTTACAATCACCAAAATATGAAAGCAGGCTAAATGCCCACCAACCCAGGAATAGATTAACAAACTGTGGTGTATGTATACCATGGAATACTATTCAGCCATTAAAAATAATGGAGACTTTACAGCCTTTGTATTAACCTGGATGGAAGTGGGACACATTCTTCTTGGTAAAGCATCACCAGAATGGAGAAGCAAGAACCCCATGTACTCAATTCTGATATGAGGAGAATTAATGGTCTAATACATGATGGGAGCTGGGGGAAGAGGAGTGCAGAGAGAGGGAAGGAGAGGGGGGGTGAAAGGAGGAAGAGAAGAGCAGAAAGAGGGAAGGAGAGGGGGGTGCAGGGTCATAGTGTATGACACACCATTTGGGGGTGGGACACAATTATAAGAGGCAATTTACCTAACAAATGCAACCAATGTAACATGGTCTTTGTACCCTCAATGAATCCCCAACAATAAAAAAAAAAAAAAAGAAATTAAATGTATTAGACTAAAAAGAATTAAATGAGAAAAATAATTTTTAATTCAGTGATTAATCAAATCATGAAGTAATTTAAACATCCCCCAAATTCTGAATGCCTACACTGTGCTAGGCAGTTACTACAATAAAAAAGCTAGCAGAGCATTTAAAGAAAAAATGATTTAAAAAAAAAGGAATAAAAAGTATGTCAGAGAGTTCTGATTACCTATTCTTTAAAATAAAAACAAATAGCAAAATTGTTCTAATTGTATGTACTATGGGTATTTCAACTATATTTTACCGTTTGTTGAGTAAAAGATGAATATATTTCAAAAATATTTTGGGTTTTAGGAAAACATAAACTAAAAGGAATCTCATTTGAAGTTTATTTTTAAAATATTTTAGAGAGTTTCCAAGTTTTTTTAACATGATTACATGAAGGAAATTATTCTAAGTACACTACTTACAATACTTTTAAGTCAGTCTTTTTAAATCATATTTTTGTCAGTATTTGTTGAAGAATGGTAAAATATAATCAATTAGGATAAAGCAGTCTGTGTCTCAGTGTTTGGGGGAGATACAGGTATGACTTGATTGTATAAAAATATAATCAAGTCAAAAAAATTTCATTATTGCAAAGATCTGTGTGGCAGTATTTTATTGTTTTGATTATTTAGTACACGAGAGAGTGTGTGTGTGTGCAGCCAGATTACCAGGGAATTGTAGGATGTAAGGTCCACAACTATTCACTGCAATCTGCTTATAGTGGATTAAGGATTTAGATAAATTAGTAGGCAAGTCTTTAATCTTCAGTGTATTCTAATGAAATCTCATCAATTCTTCATATGATTTTCCTTATTGCATCTGCCCTGACAGCCTCATGCATCACGATGCCAATATCTGGCATCTATGTAGAATAAAATTTTTCTCACAATAATTTGCAATTTAACTACTATCAAAATGAGATACTGAACACCAACAAAAGTATAATCTGAGAGAGTCTGAGTTTCTCCCTATGCCTGAAATTATTCTGAAAAGAAAATCAACTTTTCTTCCTGTGAAGGTCCACATTGTTTTCCTGATCATGGCTGAACACACGGAATACCTTTCTGATATATTCACATCATTACTTAACAAGATCTCCTGTGCTGTCTTGCTCAGACAAACTGCATTGTCTAATTCTGTGATCAAATAATATTCAGAATTCTTATTTCATCCCAGCACTACGTGCAGAGATGCTTCACAACAGACTTAGCAACTAGTGACCTGTTTTACAGAAGGATAAAAACATTTATAAGAGAAAAGATGATACATCTCCTTCTAAGAACCTACGTAAAAAGTCATAGAGCAAGTATCCCTTTTAATTCAGTTTATCCCATTCATTCATTTATTTATTCATTAATTCATTCATGTTTCATTCAATAAATGAGTATTAAATGCCTATATGTTCCAGGATTAAAATGTTTTGTCTTACATACAAAACTCCTTACTCAATTTAAAATTTTAATATTATAAAATTATTGCACTGGATAAATATATAAATTACCTTAAGAAACTGATCTTTTTAATCCATAGGATATGCAGCAGAAATGTAGCATGATTATTATTTTCTTTTATTTAAACTTTTTATTTTTTTATTTTAGTAAAAATGATTAGAACAGTTATTTCAAACCATTTATAAAGTCATCTATTATTTTCATAATAAAAAAAATGTGATCTTTATTATACCTTAAAGATAATAGAGCAGTTTGGTGTGGGCTCAAATTCTGGATTTTTTTTTTTTTTTTTGAGACAGAGTCTTACTTTGTCCCTCTCATTAGAGCACAGAGGCATCATAGCTCACAGTAACCTCAACTTTTGGGCTTAAGCAATTCTCTTACCTCAGCCTCAAAGGTAGATGGGACTATAGGCACCCACCACAACACACAGCTATTTCTTTTAGAGATGAGGTCTTGCTATGGCTCAGGCTGGCATCAAACCTGTGAGTTCAGGCAATCCACCACCCTTGGCCTCCCAAGTGCTAGGATTACAGGCGTGAGCCACCACACCCAGCCCTGGGCTCAAATTCTGAAACCAGCTTCCCTAGGCATAAATCTTGATATATAGTTCTAAGTCAATTTGGTTAGGTTATTTAACTTCGGTGTACTAATATTACTACATCAAAATAAAAAAGTAAAACTAGTTTTTCTCAGTGTTATTCACATAATCTAATTACTATGTTAAAATTATAGAATAATCTTATATACGAGCATAAAAATGAGAGGATTAGCTATTTCTATTCCTAGATTCCATATATTCATATTTTTTAGGCTTTTAATTTGGTATTTTTATACATGTGTTCCTATTCTGAGTTGAGTTTTCTATTAGCAGGCTCAGTCCTCTTTCCCTTTCCTTCTTTTTATCTTCCTTTTTGCGAAGGGAAAAAGGAAGATAAAAAGTATTTGTATTTGCCATTTGTGTTCAGTTAAACATCACAACCATTTTATCTAGTTCAAATTTATATGGAATTATTATAGCTATATTACAGATACGATATTTTTGGTAATCTGGATTTTAAATATATTATACCTTATCTTTAGGTTATAGGTTTTCAAATAGTATCTAAATCTATATATTGATTATATTGTTTTTGGCTGCTTTGAGTAATTTATTATCTTGTGAGGTGTTCTTGGACCTTGGGTGTGACTTAATTCAAGCATATAATATGTAATTTCCTTCTGTTTTTTGTATAATGCCTCCTTTTCCCCCCAGCTCTCTCCACTTTATTTATAATTTTCTATTTCTGTTCTTTGTCTACATATAAAGAGAGAAGATGAATTGCTTGTAAGTGCTTAATAATCATTCTAAAAGTCACAGACTTCTTACATATGTCTACATGTGACACAGAGCTGGGCTCCATTCTGCTTCTGGGGAATCTGGACCTGTTATTGATCTCATGTTGCTGATACAGAAAAACCTGAACTAGTGAAATAAATGGTTTTACCTATTTTCTGAAAAAGGCATGAAATTACACATGCATGCACCTGTGCGAAAGTTGTATAAGTTTTGATGACATAAATAAAATTAACTGTAAATGGAAAACCCACTCATGACACATCGGGATTAATTACTCCTCAACACACAACTTTAACCTTCATCTATTGTATGGTATTTTTGGTTCTCTTTTAAATATTATAAAATACTAGCAAAGTCCTCAGAAACTATAAAATTAGATTCTTGTAGAATTACCCAAACCCTAAAAGTGCAGAAATTGCAGCCTATAAAAGGCGTAAAAATAATGAGACATAAAAAAAGTACATTAAAGTCATTATAGTAACAGTTTTTGTTTTATGTATGCTTTTACTTTTATCCTTATACCAATACTGTGCATGTTTGATTTTATTAGCTCTTTAAAATGTATCTAATGCTTGGAACCTGATTCATGTGATTTAAAATTTTAATGAAAGATATAGAAGACTTGGCTAAATACCTGTATAATCAATATGCAGGTGTTTGTGAAAAATTATTGTATGTAGTCAGTAATTTTCTTTAATACAGTAAGCAATAAATATTTCTATTTTAATTATTTGCATTTAAAATGTTAATCATTTGAAACACATGATTTATTAATTCTGTATTAAATAAAGACTCAAAAGTAATTAGTATTTTTAGTTTTTATTACAGTCCACTGTACATTAGCTAATCTTTAGAAATCTGTTCAAAATATTCAATATTATTGTCTTAAAACTGATACTGGCCCAGATAAGGCATAAGTGATGCTTTTTGTATTTCATTTTTCTGAAGGATGAAAGTTTACCTGAGGGTCACCCCTTTTTCCACTGTATGTTTGTATAGCTTATTTAGTGGCAAAATCATGTGATAGAACTTAACATAATTCAAATCCAGCAGACTAATCTCCTTAAGAGCAAATCTTATAAAAGAGAGTTAATGAATTATGAGTGCATCCATGAAAGTAACTATTGGTTCTTTTCTGCCGCAGATAAGCTCTAAATTAGTACTAGATTCCCTCGTACTCAGAGTATGTAGAAATGCTCAAACATTTCTGTTTTCTTGAAGAAATTTTGTTCTTAAATTATATTAAGAAAAAGGATCAAAAACAATATATTAGATATTATATATATTATTATATATATTAGTGCCTACCAATTATTAAGGAAAGAAATATACCCCTCAATGTTTTAAAAACATCTGAGCAGAAATCATGGGATATCTTTTGAGGGGTCGATGATGAATTGAGGAAGCACCGGTAAGGCAGAAGGAAAACAGAGCCAGTGGGGGACAGAGACGCATCACAGAGATTTGCCCTGGCGATCTTCTGTAACTTAACCTTCCACAGAGATTAAACTCCCACACTTTGATTTTTTTGTCCCACAAAGTGCGTAGTGTCAGGGTGTTTTTATGTTCCCAAACCTGGATAGGATAAATAAACCATTTTAATACGTTAATGAATGATCAGTGTCTTAGGCAATTGGGTAAACATTCTGGTGCTCTTTGTTTGGTTGTGGGTTGATGGTGTTCCCTTCCCACTCAGCCACTTCATAGTAGCTCTTCCTTCATAAGCTACACTCCTCATGGGTCCTCTAACCCAGTGGTATTCAAGTGATGAATTTAAATTTCTAAGTTTCTGAAAAGTCATAATCTGGAAAAAGTTTTAAAAATCTCTACCAAGGACACATGAAAATGCTATTGTCAGGGAGAGCTATCAGGGCATAATTAAGTGAAGAGTGTGATCAGAAGTTCATCAGCTCCAGTGGAATAAATGTGGCAATGTGACATATAGTTCTGACAGTTACTGGGGTACTTCTGGACAGGGACCTCTGCTGAAGGTTAAAAATGTTTTTAGTATAAAAATTCTACTGAAGGATAAAAATGGATTTTCGTATAAGAGTTGCAGGACTTAGAGTGGGTCAATCATAAATCTAATGTACAACTTTGAAACATTCTTTTTGAAAGAAATGTAGATCTGGATTAGATACCACCCTAAAAAATAGACAATTTTAAAAATATGCAGTTTTTTCACTATTGACAATCCTGTGAAATATTCTGATCAGTAACTATGTGTATCAGAAAACCAAAAAAGCTGAGAATGTCAAACCAGACAAATACCCAAACATAGCCATGTACATAAACATGTGACTTTGATGATAACGTGCTTTCTCACTGATGCAGAAATTCTCTTTGGCAGGAACACGTGACTGGAAATTCAAAGCTCTTATTAAAATATTTCAGGATTTCACCATGGGTAAAAAAAATGATAAATTCAAACATATTTTGGGCATAAGTGGCAACCGGAGGCGTGGTAGGGGATGATGCCTTATCTAGTCTTCTTTATTTTTTAATACAGAAATATATCTATAATTATAGAAAATAAGTATTTTACAAAAAAAAAAAAGTTAAAGTTCAATCTTATATCACATGCCAGGCTCTGTATTATAACCTATAGTTACACTATTCAAAATTAAGTCCAATCACACTTCTACAACAATTCAAGAGGTATGTACTACAGAAGAACTTCCATAGTTTACCCTGTCCCTACATGGACCACCTCCTTAAGTTGACCTAATTTTTGCATCTCAGTACATTAAGCCCAGTTCCTTTGGTTGATCACATCTGTATTTTGACCAGTTTGTTCAGTCCTTTGCATGGTCAACTTACAGAGGTTGTTCTTTTACTCTTCCTGTTTGTAGATTAGAAAACAGGGAGAATGGCTAGTATTTCAAAGTTATTTAAGTTATATTTGCAGAGTCAGAATTTTGAGGCTCCATCTGGCTCTTACCTACAATTTTATAGTTCCTCTTTTAACTCTTGTGTGACTCTACTTTGTATCTGTCGAGTGCTACATATCTTAGAATTCATTCAGATGTCTATAATCTTCACTGTTTCAGGTTTCCCCAACACCCTCATGCCAGAAACCATGTCAGTCCTGAGCAACTGTGAACAGTTGGTCATCCTCACAGGAGGCAGGCTTAACGTGCCTTAAACGAAAAAGTTTAAGCTATCATTAATTTTATCATCATAGGCATATTAAAAATCAAGGTTCACATTTATTAGATGACATATCCCACAATTACACAGATAATTACTAAATAATAATAAAAATAATATGTGTCAGCTGATTTGTAATAAGTCAGTTTGATTTTGACTCCACAACAATGCTTTGGAAATTATTTCTAAATATTCTCAGATTCTCAAGTCCCAGAATGACTTAATCTTTCCAAACATATTTTCTTTTTGCCCAAAATATTTTGAAGGAAAAATTATTCCCTTTTCCTTAGGAACTGCATTATCAATGACATATAAAAATAATTCCTCTTTTTTTGTCAGAGTTATCATGTTTGTGGACATTATTATTTTAAAATGTTGAAATGTATTTTCTGGTAGAACGTACAGTATCAAATTTGTTTTTATTTGCAGTTCTTTCCCGAGTTTGCCTTGACATAACATTTACTATTGGTGTTGCTTGAGACATCAGAGTAGCCTGGGACCCCTGACAACTATGTGTCACCTGAATTCTTCATTAGCTTGTTTATCTCATCTGCCAAAAGCACAATTCATCTTCCTTACGTTACAGGGTTTGGCCAATAGTCCGTGTCTCCTTCTACGTGTCCTTTGAGCCACAAAATATGAGAAACTCAATGATACTCTTTTGCAGTCAGGATTCTGGGCATAAAGTAGGTAGCCATGGAATGAGCTGGCAGGGAATTTGGAAGGCGGAGTAACACAGAGGCTATATTCCTACATCCGTTTTAGTATCTCCAGGGAGTTTGACACCCGTTGAGAAGCAGCTGAGGCACCCAGTCTCAGCATGTTCACGCCGGGTCACAGGCTTTGCAACTGTGGAGAAACAGAATCAGCACCACTGTCCTACTTTGTCTTTAACCCCTTACAAACGCCGGCAATAGCCCCTGATTATCTCTTTTGTCATTGAAACCATTTTTATGCCTCTCATTCCCTGTATTAAATCCCTTTCTGCTTTAAATATTTGACTTTTTTCGGTACAGAATGCTTTAAAACAGTCCATTCCCATAATCTCCTAAGGAAGTGGCAATTAAGCCTGCGGGAAGCCTTGTGCACAGACAACTGGAGCTGCTGCCAATATGGAGATGAAAGAAGAAAGGAGATATTTTTCTCCTTATCTTCCTGAGAGACTTTTTCTCACTTAAGAAGATTCAGACACTTGCCCTGTCTCCAGCGAGTTCAGCATTCCCTGGCTAACTATTCTCGTGGAGGGAGCAGCCCCACCTGTAGGCAGCCTTGTCTCTCAGTGCTCAGTGACCTCTGAGCTGAGTCCCACCAGGGGAGGTGTGAAACTCTGGCAAGACAGTTTGCTTGACAACTCCAGGCTTTACACTGTCATACTTTGCAACAGATTTTGGGTTTCTCAGATCCACTTCTGTCCTGTCTCTGTTCCCTTTTGTACATCATCTGCAGTCATTTTCTTAATTCAATTCCTAACCTACTTATAGTAAACAATTTAAAAACTGTTTTCAAGCTTATTAAATCATTATTTCTAACAATGCAAGCACATCAAGTATCCACATGTCCCCCCGCACCACTCACATTTGCCAAGGTTGCAAATTTTGAGAAGGATTTTTTTTTAAATCTCATATTGATTCTCTACACGTTCTTTAGGCTCAGACAGACCATGAAGGACTGCCATGGCACCTCTGTCATAATTCTAAATTCTCTCTGAAATTTATTGGCAGCTCA
>NW_003852431.1:2058183-2059542 GCF_000181295.1 Otolemur garnettii
TCAAGCTATTTTAAACAGTGTGACCTCAGCAGTCAAGCAATTATGTTGATTGCTTCTATATGACATTAGAGTATTGGTCCTTATATTAACATTTTAAAATTACATTTTTATATAATTTATTATACATTTTGTGACTTTTTATATTGTTTATTTTATTGTATTTTAATAATTTTAAGAAATGAATTTTTCCTTCTCTCTTAGTTACTATTAAATTTCTAGTCTTCCTGATAGATAGTTTCACTATACAGTGACATCAACATCAGAAAATACACTATTTAATGCATAATCTATGCAAATTTTATTAGTCACATATCCTAGAATTTATATCCGGTTTTTCAAATAACTGAAGAGATATATATAATAGTTTGTTATGTTTTACTATTTTTCAATTAAATCACTGCATTTACTTTCTGGTTTCTGTCATCACCATTTAAATATCTTTTCTTTTAATAGCTTTTTAAAAGATTCTCAATGCTGCCCTCTGGTGGGACAGTGCTTTCTTGTTTTAGATTTTTAATTGACAAAAATTGTGTATATTCTGGATATACAACATGTTGTTTTGAACTATTTGGAATATATATATCTACTCTGATAGCATAAGCATTACCTTAAATACTTATCATTGTTATGACTGCATTTAATATCTATTCTCTTCAAAATTTTAAATAATTCAATTTGTATTAATTATAGTTACTGTGTTGTACAAAAGAATGCCCAAACTTGTTCCTCGTGTCTTACTGAAATTTTGTGCATTTTGAAGAACATTTCCCAGCCTGCCACCCTGCTCAGTCACCAGCAGCCACCCTTTCACTCTCAGCTTCTGTGTTTCGATTCTCCTTACAAGTGAGCCCACACGGTGTTGTGTCTGCCTTACTGTACCATTTTTAAATGGAATCATCCAAAAGTATCATCTCAAATATTGAATATTTTAAAATATCAAATAAAAAACTTATAATTTATAGATTTTCATGAAATCACTATAACTTTAAACTGTAAGAATAATACATACACATAGGTCATCAGCAACATAAATTTTTATCTAATCTATATATTTACTTATTAAAATGGTGCAGGATATATATATTTGTGCATATATGTATCTTTGTTTTGCATATAGGTACATAACGAAGATTTAAGCTTTGTGTATAAACAAGGTTTTCACCTCAAAACATGACTTCAAAATATTTTCAGTTGCCTGCAGCCTGTGAATCGCGCAAAATTGGTGGTGCAGGCATATTCAGATACCTATTTATTGGTTTGATGTTACAAAATCCAATCTGCTCTAACTCTTCAGAAGCCACAGTGCAATTTAGACAAGTTTGTAAGAAACTGAAAACTGGTTTCACAGTTAATAACTAT
>NW_003852431.1:2061554-2064471 GCF_000181295.1 Otolemur garnettii
CTGTTTAGGAATGGGCATTTTCCTCTCTGTCTCACATTAAAAAACAAGCCAACAAATCAGTACACCCATTAACCTCCCAGCCCAAACACAGTATTATTGAGCTCTTCTAGAAGACAGCTTCTTTCAAATTTGCCCAGGATATCTTTACCCACAAATCAACAGTTAACACCTCCCCCTCAAAAAATAAAATGTGTAGAAATCATGAAATTGGGTTCCTTTAATGTGCCATGACTCTTAATTGTCTCCATCAGTTATTCTTTGCAACTATAGCATACTTCATGCCTTAAGGACACTCTACTGTGAAACAAAACTGAAAATGTTCTCCAATCATCACAGTTCAACAGACATAAGCAAACTATTCTAAATTCTTTCGTGTAAAACTCCTCCTACAAGGTGTGAAATGGATGGGTGTACCATCAGCATGTAGCCATACACTTGTTCTTCATACTAACATCTACTCTGTGCATATAACAAAGATTTGCAACACTTCTCAGCTTTAATCAGTCTCTCTTAAAACTCTATAGGTGCAGTGACTGTGATGCCCTGGTAATAAATATAATTACTTTTTTATCCTTACTAAGGGGACCACTTCTTTCACATCTCAATTGTGGAGTTCCTCTCTAACCAAAATTAACACATCAATTCATGCTTTAATTACAAAAAACTTAAAGTAAATGTAATGAATATGAGTGGCAGGGCTTATCCATGCTCTAACTCTGAACAAATACTAGTAGAAAGAAAGTTACTGTCAACTAATGGAAAGCATCTGAGGATGTACCTTATTTGCACAGTAATTAGTGCAATATAGACTGTGATGGATTCATAGATATTAGCAGAAACTTTGAAGGTCCTGGGTCAGAAATAAGAAAATTATTACTCATGATACCAATAATCAGGGTTACAAGTTTTGCCTGTTCTTCAAATTTGATTCATGCTCCACGAAGCAATGATGGCTAGATATTGCCTACACACACAATGTGAGGTGATACAAAACACCTTTTGTATGAATTTCCAGTCTTCTGTATATTCTTGTGGACAACCTACCCATCTCCTCATCAGAGAAAAGTATTATCTGTATTACTTTTGGAATATAATCCACACCTGCTCTACAGAAGGAGACATTTTATCTTTACTATCCTAGAAAGTAAGCAAATGTGTTCCAGGGAGATGAGGCATCTATTTCCAAGGCCATCCGTTTATAAGAACATTCTTATGCTGTGAAGGATTATCTGGGATGAGGGAGGGTAAAGGGAGTATATTTAAATTATTACGCAGACTGAAAGTGGTCAAATTGATCAAGCTACTGTTCAAATTTTAGATTATTATTGGGAACTAAATGTTTAATGTAAAATTCTATAGTGGAAGTAAACTCCAATTATATTGAAATAAATTTCTTGGTCAAAGCTTAAAAAAATAAAAAGAGCCTGGAAGATATGTGTTATTAATGTCTAGACATGTTTATACATGAGAGATATGTGGCTTTTAATCATCACTTTAAGTGTAATAATGATACCGGACAGGTGGCGCCCCAGCCAACTCAGCCAAGGGGGGCTGGAGGACCTGCCACCTCTGTCTTGGTGGTGTTGGTGGTGGCAGCCAGCAGAGAAACCAGCAGGCTGGAGTGTAGCCAAGTGAGGGGAGCTTCCCTCCCCCAATGGAGAATCCAGTAGCCAAAGGAACCAGACATGAGTGGGGAAGACACTGATGATTCCTCCAGTGCATCCCTGATTGGTCTATTTTCAAAACCTACTCCTGATTGGTCTGTTTTCAGAACCTGAAAGTTCATTGGACAATTGCCCCTATATAAGCCCCTAAGCAGAGGTCCCAGACACAGACCTCCGCAGACCTGAGAGAGAGAGAGAGAGAGCAGGAGAGTGAGAGTTGTAACACTAACTTACTGCTGGTCCTGCTCTTCAAGGAGGTTTGGTTCCTTGTAAGAGTTGTAACACTCACATTACAAAACTTACCTTACTACTGATCCTACTCTACAAGGAGGTTTCGTTCCTTGTGAGAGCTGTAACACTTGTACTGCTGATCCTGCTCTGCAAGGAGGCCTAGATCTTTGTCAGAGCTGTAACACTTGTATTATAAGACCTATCTTACTGCTGATCCTGCTCCATGAGGAAGCTTGGTTCTTTGTAAGAGCTGTAATACTTGTATTATTAAATAAAACCTACCCTGTGGTCTGTCTCTTCATTCTTTGAACTGCCAAGACCAAGAGCCTGGAAATCCAGTATCAAAAATCCAGTATCAATAATATAAAATTACCCTGTTTTTGTATGATACTGTTTTCATTGTGTGTTATCTATAATAAACTACCTTAAAGGGCACTATTTTTTTTAAAAAAAAAATCTGTTTAATACTGCAAATGATTCTGTGGTTTGTCTAGGCTGAGCTGAGGGATTGAGGCAGCTTAGCTGCTGCCTGTGGTACTGAGATTGTTCACCCTACTGAATTTGGCAAAAGTGCTTCTGTTTTTTCAACATCCAACCTACATGGTATTGCTCATACATTTAACACATCAATCCTTGATCTCCAGCAGGAGAGGGTTGACCCAGTGATTTTCAACGGGTGTGGCAGCATGCTGATGTCCCACAAAAATAAAGATCATTAATGAAATTATTTTGAAAGACGTTAAAAGCACAGTAAGTATATTGTTTTGTTTTGTTTTTACTTTTTATTTGATCAACATAATTTAAGTTGCTTCAAAAGTTTAACTATAGGTTAAATGTGCTGTGAAATAAAAAAGGTCGAAAAATACTGGTTACATAGTATTCAAGCTCTATGGAACAAAACTGGGAGTTACTTGGCTTCCCAAAACCTAGGTGTTTAACTAGCTTCTAACATTGTAATGATTAATGCCCACTTGAGGTCTAGTCAAGACTTAAAAGATAGGGATATTGTTTTTAGCTCTTAA
>NW_003852431.1:2065004-2066106 GCF_000181295.1 Otolemur garnettii
TTACATATTTAATGGTGAACTTTGGTATACATATTATTTGCCTGATTCTTACAAAAAAATAAGTAAAGTAAATTTTATTTAAGTAGTCAGAATTGATCAAAATGTTCCATCATTATGTTAAAATCAAAAAAATGTCACCTCAAATTGTGAATTTAAATTAAACTTTCATGGCATAAATTGAAATAAATTTAGTAAAACAGTTCTGCCAACATTACTTAGTTAAGTTTCCTACTTTGAATATACCCAGGTTTGAGTATCTCTGGTTTCCAAACTGCTTGCTAAGGGGCCCTCAGTAAACTCTTTGGGGTGCAATAAGACATTTTAAATATTTAGAGGAATACTGATATACTCAACATCTTGTTACCAAGTTGAACTTGGGTCAGTCGTGCAGCATGCAGAGAGGGCCAAAGTCTGACATCAGAATTTTCAGTGAAGATAGTGAGACATTAATTGCAGTGGAGGACAGGGAACTCAAGAGTGTAAAAGGAATTTGCATGAGTGCAGTGTAGAATTCCTTCAAGATATTTTCAAACAGCCCAAATAGAACCAAACTAACTCATTAAAAAATAGTCTAGAAATAGAACAGATGAGATAATCCCTAATCCTAACCTATTGCAAAGACTAATGGCAATATGAAATTCCACTGCTTGGCAAGTTTAAAATTTGTTTCTTGGTATACCCATGTGTGCATAAACCTACACGCACATTAGGATACCTAATGGGAAAGAGGACTGAAGGGAGACCAAGAAAGTAATGAATTACTTATTGCTTGACTAACTGAGGTTCAATAGTTAAATCATTACTTCTTACATAAAAACACAATAAAAAAGTGGCCATCATTGAGATTAATGAAATAATTCTAATTTATCTTGAATATTTAAAAGAAATATATATTTATTATAAATAAGTGATGAAACCAACACCCTAGATAATAGAAAGTGTATAAATGAATAAATTTTATTTAAGTAGTCAGAATTGATCAAAAATGTTTCATCATTATGTTAAAATCAGAAAATGTCACCTCAAATTGTGAATTTAAATTAAACTTTCATGGCATAAATTGCCATGAAAGATTCATTTCTTTACCCAAATAAAAAATTAC
>NW_003852431.1:2067062-2071611 GCF_000181295.1 Otolemur garnettii
GTGAAACTCTCAAATACATTCTTTGACATGACCTGGAAACACAGATGCAAATCAGGGCCCACTTGTCTAGGCATTTCATTCCTTTCCAGATTTTTTGTTTGTTTGTTTTTCAGTCTCCCCCTGAACTCTGTATTTCCCACATTTTGTATCTTCCTTGTTTCTGATGTTGAATTTTTTCTACCCCACCTTATGGAGTTCAAATGTTGTAAGAGATATCACAGTGGGAACTAAACGTAAAATCCTAGACCTCTCTAGGCCAAGGGGACCCCAGAAAAACTTAAAATTGAGATCTCAGCCATGACAGGATGGGCAGTCTAACACGAATTGCTTTACCATTGCCTTGTTCATGGTCATCAAACTTTTTAACCTAAGGTACTAAAACTTTATAATCTAAGATGTCAGCATTCTTTCCTGATAAAAGATCACCAACCATGAAATGGCTTTAACAGTCTGCAGAATAGGGACAGAGAGGGTTTCCTGACCTTGTATCACTTTTTCGACACAGAGGGCAGGCGTTTTTAAACATGGACCACATCAAAGGACAGAAAGCCCAATTGCATAGGTGCGTAGTTCTCTTTTAATAGACGTTCATGACACATCTCGTAGCTTGTTAAACATGCATATGTAGCCCATGCAGGACTGGCAAAGTTGTACATTTTGAGACCCAGGGTCATTATAAGCCTTCAGAGTGTCAACCAAAAATAAGTTATTGAGGGAAAAATCTCCATCAGCGAAGGTTTATTAAGCCATATTAAGGATCCATCTGGGAAAAACATGAACCACAAGCAGAACGGTGGCTGTTTTTCTGAAGGGAAATTTGGAAGTTTCAGCATTTGGAGGGGTATATAGAAGATAAAAAAGACAGGGGGGTGGGGGTAGTGAGACCTCCAAAATCCTTTTACGTAAGATAAGGTGAAGATTAAAAGAGAAAATGGGAGGGAAGGAAGCACGGATTTTGTGGATCTCCTTGGTTCAGTGGAAGAATGGTCTTGTTTTATCTCTGTTCTGCTGCCTACAATTCATCATTAGTGTGGAATCAAACAGACTTTAGTTTAAGAGCTAGACACAGCCTGTACACCCAAAGTTCAATTTGCATATCCTTGCTGTGGGGGGCTAGCCCGGAATTTCCCTAATGAACCGTTTGTGGGGCCAGTTCCTCACAGGCACCTCTACCTTCCTTTTACATAAGGACTTGGAGCCTGTGGCCCTGACATTTTTATTTTCTCTCCCTAAGAGTATAAAAATGTTTGGAGTTATTAAGAAAGAAGAAATAACATCCTGTGATACCAGACAGGTGGCGCCCCAACCAGCTCAGCCCAGAGTGGCTGGAGGACCTGTCCTCTCCATCTTGGTGGCAGCCAGCAGAGGAACCAGCAGGCTGGAGTGTAGGCAAGCAGGGGAGCTTCCCTCCCCCAACAGAGGCTCCAGTAACAAAAGAACCAGACATGAGAAGGGAAAGACACTGGTACGTCCCTGATTGGTCCATTTTCAAAACCTGCTCCTGGTTCATCTGTTTTCAGGACCCAAAAGCTCATTGGACAACTGCCCCTGTATAAACTCCTGAGCAAAGAGCCCAAGAGCAGACCACTGCCGAACTCAGAGAGAAAGAGAGAGAGAGAGAGAGAGAGAGAGCAGAAGAGCAAGAGCTGTAACACTTGTACCCTGCTCTGCAAGGAGGTTTGGCTCTTTGTAAGAGCTGTGACACTTATATAAAACCTATCCTGCTCTGCAAGGAAGTTTGGGTCTTTGTGAGAGCTATAATACCTGTTGAATAAAATCTAACTTACTGTTGATCCCGTGGTCTGTTGATTCATTTGAGACCAAGAGCCTGGAAATCCAGTACCAAAAATCTGATATCACTTGGAAAATGTTAGCATTCTGTGGCATTTCTTTACTCTGCATGGAGAAAAGAAATATGTAATTTCTTGTCACTATTATGGGAGATTCAAGGAGAGCACTTAAACTACACCTGTGTCCCTGACTCCGAGGGGATGCACATGGACAAGACCTTACTCCCAAACCTGGAAAATCCACAGGTTGAAGACTGTAATCTCAGCCTCTGTTGACAGAGAAAAGAAAGGAGACATCAGAAAGAGTGACTATGGCTCCTAAAACTTTTGAGCAAAGAAGGATCAAATGTTGCTCATAAACAAACTGTGCACCGAGAGGGAATGACTCCTCTGGGGCCATCATCAAAAGTTACTTCCCCTCAAAATCATCCTGGAAGCCTTAGACTGGAAGTGACCTCTTCAAATGGAACTCTTAGTGATAGAACTTGAAGTAGCCACAACAACCCCAAACTGCTGTCAATAATCTACATGTGTGGAAAATCCACCAGCCAATTTTCCATAAGGGGAGGTGCTGCCAACTGTCTGGGAGGAGCCTGAAAGTGTGGAGGGCTGACGACAGCGGGCCAGTCAGCCTGTACATTCCTCAATTTGGTAGCTCTTCAGCTCTTCTCTGTCATCTTGAGTCTCACCCACAACTACAACCCTTTGGGCTCTAGCTGCCAGTTTCTGTATTCTAAAAACCTGGGTAGGAAATAGAACCCTTAAGTGAAAATGGAAATAAAACAACAGTGAAATTTAAAAGCATTCATTGGAATTAGTCTGCTATGCCCAGATATTTTCCATTTCAAGCTGTCTTCACCTGGACATGTGTCAAATTATGGAAATGATTGTTTCCACAGGCTCCATCAGAGTTTTTGTATTATTTCTTAAGATCTATACTTATGCATGTGGGGAGAAAGTCTTCCATCATTAAGATTCCTTTCACTTATCTTCATTTATAAAAGTTTACCACGTGCATTTCACAGACTGATGCATTATGTGTGTTTTCATCTATCCTAACTCTGGGGGAAACAATAAAGCATCTGCGGTTACACACTTGGCCTTCTTACACAGAGGAAATAGAGGAAATGAAAATCTTTAATCTCCAGCATGCACAGCTTACAGGCTTATTCCAGTTTCCTACCCACATGTTGACTAGTGACGAGGAAACTGCCAGAGTGCCAGTTCTCTTTTTACAACTAGCACCTCCCTACACCCACCCCAACCAAAACACACATACACAAACACCAAAGCCATCTTCTGACTCATTTTCTGGAAGTGTTGGAATAAATATCTTTTTCTATCTGGAGTCCCACTTAAATTTTCCAATTTAACTGGGTCTCCAAATTACAAATCAAATACTTTTTATTGTTGTCACCATTCACTGTCATTAAACAACTCTGGTATAGATATTTCTTTCCATTGCTGTTCTAGGTGGTGTTTAATCAGGAAAGCTGGAATATTTTTCCTTGTTGGTTAATATATCCATCACCTAGTTTTTGGCAGAAATTAAATGCTTAATTTTTGAATAAAGTTAGAAAAATGAATGTATAGTGATTGTCATTAAATAAGCGATCGAAGAGTAGTGAATATAACAAATTGGTTTCCAGAAAAATCAAAACTAAAAATGATGCCACAGGTAAGAGATGTGTAAATTTTAGGCAGGGGCATGTATGTGTGTGTGTGTGTGTGTGCACGTGTGTGCATACAAGTGTGCTGTCTAGTGGTGGAGAGGCAGTGAGATGTTTCACACTGATTGGTTTTTAATCTTTGCAACAAAAATACAAATTTTGTTGTGTTATTCATTCTTATATAAGATATTTATTTAGATTCATTTGTCAGTCTTATTTGCAACAGATTAGCATAGATCAAAGACAGTGTTAAATTAGAGATCACTTAACTTGCCAAGAAAGACTTTTTTTTATAAACCTAGAAGGCTTTAAGCCTTATGGATAAATTCATTCTAGTAAAGAAATAAGCCAGTAGGATAGAATTACTTAGAACCACTCAGATTTATCTATCTGAGGATTTTGGATAAAACTCCACATTAAGTGAAGGAACAGATGGATGAGTGTTATGTTTTTTGGCAATCTGTTTTTCATTATATAAACTAAATTGACTGCTTTGCATATGTGTGGGGCAGAGGACTGTGTTCCTCTTTGATCTTTGCCATTAGCACAAATACTGCCTGTGTCTGTTACACACATGACTTTTTAAAACATATTAAGTCAGTTGGTATTTATCCAATCATTTTATTACCTTGATATTGCTTTCTAGACACGTTAACAGGAATAGATAAGAAAGTCAGCATGTCAGTAGTCAGCAGTCACACAACTGAATAACTAATTTTGCTACAATTATCAGTTTTACCTCAAAGGTAAGTGATTACAAGTTTTGCACTACATGTTTGAAATAGTCTACAAACCAACTCAGAGTTGAGCTTAGTTTTATACATTAAACTAAGCCTTTTGAAATTAAAGATATACACATAAACTAAAACTATTTCAAAAACTGTATCTACAAATATTTCAGTAAGTTAAACAGAAAACACATGAGAATAGACAAAAATTGTTCATGATTACAAAAATCACTAGTAAAAATCTCTATTAAAATAGTGAATATATGCAATTATAAAGTTTTAAAGAATAGTTTGTAAATGGTAGGAATAAGTAGAAATGCTTGTCATATTCCAGAATGGGAAGATGGACTCAGTGTAAGAA
>NW_003852431.1:2073954-2077036 GCF_000181295.1 Otolemur garnettii
ACAATGTCCACGTAGTGTTTTAAATGGATAAATGCATCCTATCATCTGCAGAGACACACACTTACATGATTTTCACTGGTATTTGCTAACAGCAGAGGGAGATATTGAACTACAAATTACAATTTGTCAGTGTATGTCTTTTGCAGAATGATTTATAGCCAATCAATAGACATTTGATTTTGAAGTTGTTTTTCTTGATAAATACAAACTTTTACAAATACTTTATGAAAACATTCTCCTCTAAGATATGTTAAACAAGCAAGAAGTGTTTCATACAATCTGAAAATTAAGGAATTTGCATTATGCTAATATACCACTTGATATTTTACTTGACTATCTAACTTTAAATGTCAACTAACTCAAAAATTATGCATCATTACCAAGTGGGGCAGTAAAGCATGTTTTTTTTTTTTAAGTCAGCAAGACCTGAATTGACATCTCTGTTCTGTTATTTGCTAGTTGTGGGACACGTAGCAAGTTATTTTTCTGTTCTAATTTTTACAATCCTCATCTATAAACTATGACAATAATAATATGCCCTTTATAGGGTTCTCATGAAGACTAATATATTATATGTATATATGTATGTGAGAAAGAGAATGAGACAGCAAGTGTCCATCAAAATAATTTTCTACTAAAGATACTAAATATACCTGCATTAACATCCTTACTATTTTCATTACAACTTCTAGAATTCAAACAGCACTGAAATGAAAAACTTATGCATAAATAGTACATAAATACAGAATTATTTATTACATAAAACCTAAACTATATAAATAATACTGACATCACACATTTATGTTTTGTAATACCTTATGTCCTGGAGTAAAATATATCTAATATAATTTATAATAGGAAACATGCAACTACCTTTTGTTTGTGGTGCATGATAATCATCCTAATATTACCTGTAATATGAAATTTTTTTTATATTTTAGATTTTACTACAAAAGCTCCTTACTTATGTTAGAAATGTAATGTAATCAGAACATATGCCGTCCCAATTACACAAGTTTGTTAAAAATGGGATTAAAGAAAGGATGGATATGAGATAACATTGACACCACACAGACTCAGGCTTGAAAGTGTTATTCAGTGGCTTCATTGGTAAGTATCAGGTGGGTTTTAACTGTACTGAAATGAGGAGAACGTGTGTATTTCTTTTAGGTTCATGATATTGGACCCTACATAAATTCCATTTAGACTCAACATTATACACAATGGTCACCTTATTTTCTGACTCCTTTTGTTATATTGCTGGATAACAGAAGGTACGTTTCCGTTTATCTCTGTTCCGATTTTTTTTTTCTTTAGCAAGTCCTACAGGTGATATTTCTAACATTTAATTCAATTGTGGGCATAGGTAAGAATCAGAAATTGTTTCTAGTAGATGTCAGATTTGAAATATATCTGTGAGGGCAGATTCGACTTTGGCAAGATGTGCAACGAGTAGCGCCTATTTCGGGCAGAAGGAATGGCTTAAGCAGTTTGAATAATGGGAGAATGTTAACGAACCAATTTTAAATATAAGCTACTATTAGGTTTTACCTATTAGGAATACATAGGAATTTAACCAGGAGTCAAGTGATAGATGCCAGACTGAGTTGTTAAACAAGGAAAAGGATAGAAAAATTGTTGTCAAAAGAGCCTAGTCATGAATTCATTTGCCAAACATTAGCTGATGTCTCTGAAGTTGGTAAGGATAGTTCAAAAGTGGAGAGTTCATCTCCAAGAGGGCCCTGAGCACCTGAGCAAAACATCAAGATTATCTGAGAGTGAAGTCCTGAAAGGAGCTGTCAAAAGGATGGAGGCATTTTCTATAGATCCTTGAACATCAGGGGGAAACGATTTATCCTATATACATATGCATAGGTGAAGTTTAGTTTAGTATGTAGGTGTGCTCACATAACAGAGACCATACCCATCAGCCAAAACTCATCAGTTCAGAAACACAAAGATAGAAATTTTATATACTGGAACTTTTTGGCATACTTTATAATACTTTGCAATTTATAATTGTATGTCCTATCCAAACGAAAGGCAGAGTCTCTTCTTTACAGCAAATAGCCCATGACTGCGTAAGCCATGGTAATTAATTTATTCTCTACATTTTTCTTTAATACTTGCCATCTTTTTTTTCTTACAACTAATTCAATTTTCTATTGTTTATGTTTAGATGTTAAATTATTTACTTTTCTGCTTCTTTGCTTTCAGAACCTCAACTTCTTTTCATCCTACATGAAAATATCATTACAGTGGAGTTGAGCTTACAAGTTTTTTGTGCTATATCTGCTTTTAAAATTATCCACTTGAGTTACAAAATAAGGCATAGTATTTTCTTATTTATGATTCTGCTGTGTGGTATTTGATATTAGAGAGAGAGAGTATTGTATTCCTAGATTAAAATGTTTTAAATTCAATCATTTTGTAACATTTGGGTAGATGGATGTTTGATAACTTCTACTTATCAACTTTGCTTTAATATTATCTGATTTTTTGTTGTTGTTGTTTAGAGACAGAATCTCAAGCTGTCACCCTGGATAGAGTGCCATGGCATCACAGGTCACAGCAACCTCAAACTCTTGGGCTTAAGTGATTCTCTTGTCTCAGCCTCCCAAGTGGCTGGGACTACAGGTACCCACCACAATGCCCAGCTATTTTTTGGTTGTAGTTGTCATTGTTGTTTGGTAGGCCCAGGCTGGATTCGAACCCTCCAGCTTGGGTGTATGTGGCTGGTGCCCTAGCTTCTCAGCTACAAGCACCAAGCCAATATTACCTGATTATTGCTGAGAATGTAGGATGTTAGTCAGCAATGAGCAAGCAATGACCAAGCTCATTGCTCAAGTATTTCAAACTATGAGCCTTGCTAAGAAATATTTCAAAAAGGAAATATTTCAGACAGGTCCTCTTTTTTTCCAGTCAAGTTCCAGATCAGTGGCTGCTGCTTTATGTACCAATCTGTGACACAACTATGACCAACCTGTTAAGAAAGTATACGTGTTAGGACATACAAACCCTCCACCATTCTCCATATTTACAATGAGCTGGATGAGTCGTCTGTGATTCATTTACGTACACA
>NW_003852431.1:2077170-2078850 GCF_000181295.1 Otolemur garnettii
GAAATGCATAAAATATTTATTTTTTGCCAGGAGTTCATGAGGAAATAGAACTAACTTGCTATTTTTACTTGATGGTAGTAATTCTCTTGCTCACTCTCATTAGCCAAAACTCAATTGTGTGAGATTAAAGACACAAGAGAATGTTGTGCGTTTATACCTGAAGCATTTAATTAAAGTCATGAACACGCTTTCAAAGGCTTATACTTACTAGTGACCCAATAGCTTGTATTTCCCCTAAGGGAAAAGTAAAATATTCAAAATTAGTTTAGAGAATGCAAAAACAAGAGTGTCTCTCTACAGGTATCTGTTTACTTATAAAAGCCAACGTGAGCATTCTAAATTCATAGTGCCATCATAATAATTAATTATTATATTTTCCCATAAGTCAACATAAGTTTCTTAGCTACAAAACTAGTTTACTTGTCTAGAAGAGGTGTAAAAATGAGAAAATCAGTTGGTTTAAAGATTTCATATAATACTATTAATAATAATCACAATTTTACTAAACTAATAATTATCCATAGCGTGCTACTGATAGTGTATTTTCTAAAATTGTACATACATGTAACAAACGTACATGTTTGTTTTAGGAATGATACAAATGGGTTTCCTCAGAGCAGAAAGTAAAAACTGACAGCATGTGAGAGAGCCTGCTATAGTTGAAGGTCATTCATTGAGTGGAAGAATAACAACGTGATTAGCGGGAAGAATTCGTGGGGCTTCACTGCCACATTAGGGCAGAGTAAAGTAACTAGGATCCACAATGATATCCTGAGCTACCAAGAAAAACATAGAATTTAATGTCTGAAGAGCTTAACAAAAGACAGCACATTTAAATCCCTAGAAGCATACTGAAATAATGGAACGTATTAAGTTGGCGTGTTTCTTGTGAGTAGGAGGAGTCGAGTGATCAAGGAAGATCCAGTAATGCCACAGCCCGTTGTCCTGTGTGGTGGTCACAGGCTCTCACATCTCATTCCTGCCCACGTTTGTTCTTCAGAGAACCCAGAGAAATGGTGGATACCATCCTCATCACTAGGGTACAGCCACTCCTCCAATTACTGAAATATAGCTCTATATTTATGGGCTGGGATGGAGATGGCAGGGATGGTAGGAGTCACATCTATTATACAGGGAAAATTATCTCTCTACTTGGAAAATCTTACAAATTCTCAGGACCCCACTCTAGATGAAGAAGACTGCAGAGAGTTGCTGAGATGCAGGACGTGCAGAGCCTTAGGCATCTGGTCTATATATTGCCCGAGAGGCCCTTTGGACAGTATTAGTCCATCTTGTGTTGCTATAAAAAAAAAAAAAAAATGAGTAACTTAGGGAAAAAAAGAGGTTTATTCAGCTCACGGTTCTTCCAGCTGAACAAGAAGCTTGGAGCCAGACTCTGTTACTAGTGAGGGCTTCAGGGACCTTCCAATCCAGGCGGAAGGCAAGAGGGAGCAGATGTGTCACATGGAGAGAGAAAGAGCCAGGGAAAGGCAGGTGCCACACTCTTTAAATAACCAGCTCTTGAGCAAAGTCATACAGCAAGAATCCCGTGGAGCCACTGGGAGGGCACCAAATCACTCACGCGGGATCAGCCCGTGACCCAAACATTGCCCTTTTAGCCCCAGTGCCAACACTGGAGGTCGAATTTCTTTCTTTCTTTTTTTTTTTTTTTTTTTTTTT
>NW_003852431.1:2079022-2084925 GCF_000181295.1 Otolemur garnettii
CGTCATTGTTGTTTGGCGAGTCCGGGCTGGATTCGAACCCGCCAGCTCAGGTGTATGGGGCTGGCGCCTTAGCCAGTTGAGCCATAGGCGCCGAGCCTGGAGGTTGAATTTCAAATGAGATTTGAAGGGGACAAACTCCCAAACTACATCACATATTTAAAGTAAGCGGAGTGGAATCTTACCACAAACTGATGTCTTCTGCCACTGCATGCAACAGTCTCATTACTTAGAACAGATATAGGACGAGAAGCATAAGTTACTAGTAGAGTGTGGTATGATGAAAAGATTGTTTTGAGTCATCTGCTAAATGAACGATTCTAGAGCTAAAGAGAACAAGTGAAAATTTGGAGTCTGCTTAGTAGTTCTGTGCTTTGGGCATGTTACCTGACATCTTGGTCCTCCAATTTCCCCTTTCTAACAGGAGTTGCCTCAGAGGTTGTTTTCAAAAATGACAGTTTTGCTGTGTATACGGTAGTTGCAGTGTTTATAAACCCACAGGGTGCTCACGGTTGGATATACACTTACTACTAATGTTATTAATTAAACAGACATAGAAGCCAAAAGTTTTTTTAAAATATAATACATTTCAATTCTAATTAATAGCTTCAGCATGCTTTCACTCTCTTTTTTAAGATAAAGCTTCATAATCCATTCCAAGAACATGCTGAATAATAAAAACAAGAAACATTTTTAGTGATTCCTTCAAATCTATTCTGTAATATTTTTCTTCTAAAAGTGATCACATTTGATTATTTTTTTTCTTTGAAATATACTTTTAACACACCACAAGAATAATTACAGGGCAGCAATAGATCTGCACTTGATTTACATATTCAGAAGAGAACTTCAAGATTTCGCATGCTGTCCAAGTCCATTTTTCAGTTGGTAATTTTTTTAACAATCCACTAGAGGGCGGCAAAAGAGTGAAAATTCTTTAAACCAAGACAAGGTGTTAGGACTGTTCTCTGAACTCTTATTAATATTATATAAATATTTCAGGTTGGTTTTAGATGGAAAGTCCTTATTTTTAATCTCTCCTCCAATGGAGGATTACTAAAAAATAATTTCTACTAATGCCAAAAATTAATTAGACTTTGAGGAAGACATTTCTCTCTGTAAACAAAGGAAGAACAGGTAAGTACTATTTTGAATTGATTAATTTCTTAAGCTAGACAAGCTATATTTTAAAAATTATGCTGCTGCCAAACGATTGTTTGAAGCTGTGAAATTTCTAAATTTTAGTAGGTTGGAGCTACAGATAAAAATGAGTATTTGTTAAAAATGCCTCTCTGATCATTATTAGGGGCTGAAGAAAAAGATAAAAGATATTTAAGGATTTTTTTTCTTTTTTTTGCTGTAGTCCAGTGACTTCAAACTTATTCTTTGTTAATGAAGGAATTTAAAATTCTTCCTAGTTCAAGTGTGTGTTTTATGAAGACAGAATTTTATTTTTTAATCCCAAAGGAAATGTCAGATAATAAATCTAAATTTTATTTGTTATTTCCTCCATGAGGCTGTTACTAGGTCACTTCTCCTTATCTCCCCAAAGAAACAAAAAGAACTGCCCATTTAAACAAACTTAATGTAGCCATTTTGTTATTAGAAGTTATTGTTTTAATTAGAATGTTAGTAGCATAAGTATTTCATCATCTATTGTGTATCATAATATCCTATGTCCTAGTTCAGTATATGGAAGCTAGTGCTATACATTTTTTACAAAAACAATATGCATAGTAATATTGTATGTGATATATACATTTTGAAATGAATTATAAAAAAATTCATTTTTTCTAGAAGAGATATTGGAGATTAGTAAGATTGATACAGTAAATCATCAGAAAGATAAAATAATCAGAAATATATTTACATAACAAGAATATCTGTACTTATAATCTACATTTTTCATGTAGTGTATAGGTAAGATGTAAAATGCATTTTTGTGTGTTAAATATAGACTGATTCTGAAAGAGTAAGTTTCTCTTGGTTTTGGAGTGAATTATTTATAACTCAAAAGTTTATTCTCTAATTTACATAGAACTTTTATAAAATGATATATGCCAAAAAAGTATTATATCTTATTTTGTTTTAGAGTTTTTAATCAAGAATTCTATTAACAAAAAAAGCCCACATTATTCAGTGAAATCTGTCACTAATAATTTACTCACTATCTAGGTGAATAGCAATACACAGTAATGACAGTAATAATTCAGTAAATGGCTTCTTACATTAATTCCATTGTTACCAAGCCAAGAAGCATAACTAAAAAATGTACTAATTTATCTGTTGAGCTATACACTTCTGTTTCTGTTGAGAAGTGTATAAGGGAAGTGTACCTGGGCCATTATTTCTTTCTTTACAAAGCATAGACCCACTTGGAACAAAGTATTTTATTTTTATCCAAACAAACCTGAAGTTTGGTACTTAAGTTTGTAGGTCACCTACTCAATCTCAAGTTGCTGTTGCCATCATTTAAATTATTTTAGATATTTTTCTTTGGATGTGTAGAAATATTCAGATTAAATATGTTACATCTGCTGTTAGTACTAGGGACAGAATTTTCTTCAGCATTATTTGTGAGTCTAAAATTTAAAAGTTAATACTTTCACTCTATTATGTGATAGAAGATCTTGAAGAATAGTTAAAAAATAAATCTATGCCTGGTATTTTCAACGTAATTTTACAGCTTTGTTGTGATGACATAAATTGAACTAAATACAATAGACTCTTTAAAAAATGGTTGAATATCATATTTTTTACATTATAACTGTTAAAATAAATTTGTATTCCCTAATGACACAGCAGTGGATAATAAGCAGAGACAGTGACATTTGAGTTGTTATTTGCAATAGAAGAATTTAAAATCTCTTGCAGGTGGTCCACCAAGCAGCTGATCTATCACACATACTTATTCCTGGTATTTGCCTACCATTATTGTTAGTTACCTGAATATAAAGTATTATAGTTGCAAAGCTTATGTTAGAATATTGTAAACAACGCCTGAAAAGTTAAAGAGGATAAATTTATTTATTTTTAATTTTTATTTGGATATCTAGCATTAAGTTTTTCATACGGATAGAAAAAAACTGTCTAAATATATTCCAGAAGACAAAGGAAATAAGTGTCCTTAAGTTATAGTGTGAAAATACAAAAAAAAAAGAGATTATTTTGTATGTGCAGCACAATCCATTGTATGATGGAGAGAAAACTACAAAGTACATACAAGCCCTTCCTCACAGGGGGGCTCCCCACCATCAGAATAACTCACAGTCCAACATTATTCCAGTGCAACTTTTCTCTTGTGTCTCGCTCATTAGTCATCGTGAAAACATTCCTCAACAATGTTTGACTTGTTTTTAGTTGTCTTTTCTTTTAAGTTTGTTTAGTCATGCAGTAGAAAGTAGAGGTCTTTATGAAATCTCCAATATATTATATACGAAGACAGACTAGCCAAGCTTCCAGAGGAAAGGTTTTATTTTGTTCTGTTTTGCTTTATGGTTTGCCAAAGTAAGCAACAGTATCAGATAATTTGTCAATAGAACTCAAAGCAACAACAGAAAATTTCATTGTAAAACTTCTTTTAGAAAAAAAGCAATGTCTTCATCATTTTCTACCTTAGCTGTCAGATCAAATGAAGCATGATGGAATTTAAAATGTAATTAAAAGTTAGACTCTTGGATAAAGGCAAAGGGCAGGCTCCCTAAACACCTCTTCATGTGTGACTTAATAAAATATTATATCTATCTTACACATTCCTCTAGGAAACAAAGAGTTTGGGCTCAGAGCAGTCATGTTCAAATGACTTTCTCATCTACAGAGATGTGGGTATGTTGCTAAAGGTGAAAAAGTCTCTGTTCTCCCTCACTGAAAAGTTAGTCCCTGAGTTTAAAGTCATCAGAGTCCATAATGCTGTGCTCTTACTGTACAGAGTTTGGAGCTTCTCTCCCACTGAAGTATGAAAGACAACCCTAAATTTAAGATTAGAGAATCAAAATTAAAGATTATTGTCTCACATTATTTTTGAAAGATAAAAGATAAGATTCTTCAATTATTTTAATCTTCAGAAGATTTATGTAATTAAATCAATTTATGTATCTGAGTAGATATTACCCGTTATTATTATTTTTGTTGTTATTTTATAAAAGTTGTTAATTGTGTACACAATGAAGGGGACAGGAAAACACAATAATAAATATTTGAGTTTAAGCTGAGGAATTGCTAATCAATTTTATTTTTCTTATTCATTTTTATCTTATAAGTTTTATAATGTAACAAATATACTTTTAGAACATATATGCACATTAAAAGAGATTTTAGTGTGAAATAAGAAACAAAATTTTTCTTTCTTAACATCAATAAAATTAGTGCATCAGAGTTTCTACAGATCTGTATGTTTAAGCTTTACTTACACATATTACCATGTTTTATTTTAATGACATTATTATTGGGTTCCATGTAATCCTCTGACAGTACAAAGCATGCCTAGAGCACCATAATACCTGTTCTTCAAAGATTTGCATTGACTATTTTCAAAAAAGTGAAATTGATTAAGATCATTTTTGTGTTTAAAGTTTTTCTTCAATAAATGAAACCAGCAGTGAACACCATCTATGAGTTGACCACCCAAGGGACTCTAATAAACTGTTCAATAGGCAGAGGGGGTCAACACAAGGAACCAGGGCTGCTGTACTGATATGTACATGTGGTGCGTGTCCAGTATGAAAATTAGGTCAACTCAAGGAGGTGGTCAATGTAGGGAGGTGGTCAACTATGGAGGGTCTACTGTATTTCAAATCCATAAAATTTATCCTCCCCAAAGGTTTCCAAGTTTCTACTTTTTACCTTCAGAGTATTGCATTATGTCCCGCTCTAAACCACAGATGGTGCCAAGCAGGGAGGGAAGGCATTCTCCTGCTGTGTCCTAATGCACAATGCAACCTGTTGATTTTAGGTTGTTGCTTTAAAACTAATAACAGAGAGAGGATTATTTCCTCTAACTGCTTGTTACTCTTCAATGACCCTCTGAGAAGTAGAGATATAGTCAAAAGTCACAATACCACATACATTACAGGTTGTGATTAATAATAATTGATTAGTTTTAAACTTTTTCCAACATGGTGTTACTAGAGAAAGAGCACAAATTAGGCACAAAGATAAATAAAATGGAATTTTTATCACAACCACATGATAAATTTATTAGTAAAACTTGGGGGAAGCTACACTAGACATGTACTTTTCCAGAAAATAATTAATAATTAAAAATATCTGCTGGGAGCCTGGCTTACACCTGAAATCCTAGCATTGTGGGAGGCTGAGGTGGGAGGACTACTTGAGGTCAGGATTTCAAGACTACTCAAAGGAAGTGTAAGATCCCATCTCTACCAATAAATAGAAAAATTAGCTGGATGTGGTGGTGTCTGCCTGTAGTCCCAGCTACTCAGGAGGTTGAAGCAAGAAGACCACTTGAGCCCAGGAGTTTGAGTTTGTTGTGAGCTCTGAACTCTGATGATGCCGCTGCACCCTAGCCAGGGCAAAAGAGTGAAACTCTGTTTAAAAAAAAAAAAAAAATTACGGGCAACACCTGTGGCTCAAGGAGTAGGGCACCAGCCTCATATATGGGACCTGGTGGGTACAAACATGGCCCGGGCCAAAAACTGCAAAAAAAAAAATATATATTAAAATAAATAATGTGCAATAAGCATTAGCAGTGCTGTAAACATTCTGGAAAAAAGTCTGCATTATTAATTGATATAATAACTGAGGAATTACCATGACTAAAACCTAGAGAGCAGCAAGATCATTTTGAATGTGCTAGAGTACATTTTAACAAAATTTGAGGTAATACTAATTACCAACATTACCATTTTAAATTAAATTAAAAGTTGCAGAATGTTACTCAAACAATT
>NW_003852431.1:2085100-2098438 GCF_000181295.1 Otolemur garnettii
TATATGATGCCCAGGCTGATCTTGACTTCCTGGGGCTGGATTCGAACCCGCCACCTTAGGTGTATGTGGCTGGCGCCTTAGCCACTTGAGCCACAGGCGCCGAGCCCTTTTCCTAGTTTTTTGTTTCCACCAGAAACTTACATTTTTTTTTAAATGTTAGTCAATTTTTCTTTCTCTTACTTTTGTGTAACCATTAATTTATATACTGAAATGGTAAAGACAGAACACATTGGAAAAGAATTCAAGACAAGGAACTTCACATTTCTGCCATTTGTATGTGATGGATAAGGCAGGTATATTCTCGAATTGGAGGAAGTGAGAGAAGCTAGTCAATCTCTGGGGAATTGATTCTATTTGTCCACATGCAGATTGGAACAAGTGATGCCCCAGAATCTACTTCCAGAATATTTCTCCAGTTATCTTGCCCTCAAATTGAAAGAAATATATAGTTTGGGGAGAATTATGACTATGGAGTTGAGTGAAGAATCATTCTAGTTGTTGTTTCCTATTGGTTAAAATTCTATTTTATAAATACCTGTGTGAACCATCAGATCAATTTAAGTTAACATGGCTGTCAGGTATCAAAGAACTGTGCCCAGCAGTCCTTCTGTACTTCCAGTCTCTCTTTGTGTCTTTTTTCCTTTATTCTTTATTTTTTTCCCCTGTTTCTAATCTACTTTCCATCTTAAACACGAAAATGTCTTTCAAATAAATGAGGAACTAATTAGTGGAGGATATCGTATAAAGGAAAGTGGGAATATTAGAAATTATCATAAAACCCTTATCTATTTAAACAAATATTTCACACTGAGGACAGCAGAACTCTATGAATTTGAATGCATAACTGAAGGTAATTATTAAATAACAATCTAACTTGATATTCTTACATTTTGATGAATTAACCTATAGGAAATACCCCTTTTTGAAATATAATTTTCTGAAATGAGACCTACTGTTATAAATGAGGCCTCTAGACTCTAGAGGGAAGAGTGTTACTGAATAGAACAAATACGTAAAATATAGCACCTATTTATGTGGAGGAGAGAAGACTCAGATACAAGGAATGCATTTAAAGAATGTTTGTAAAGACTTTTGTTGTTGTTGTTCTTGTTGTTGCAGTTTGGCCAGGGCTGGGTTTGAACCTGCCACCCTTGGGTTTGAACCTGCCACCCTACTCACTGAGCCACAGGTGCCACCCAAAGAATGATTTTATTTTTTTTTAAGCAGCCATTTTGTGAAATAAGAAATCAGAGTTGAACGGTTCACTAGAGACAGTTTAGAACTTTTAAGAGTTGAAAAACAAGTGATTTTTGTAAATCTAATCTTTCAGATAAAATTCTTTCTGGGTCAGTACTATAAAACTCAGGTTATTTTACTTGCTACATATTTCTTTATCTGGTTTCATTTTATCTGTTAAGATATAATTTTATATTTTCAAGAGGGATCGTGTTAGGTTAATGAGAATCATTTTGTGACTAAAAATTATTAAAAAATCATAATCCCAGTCCAAATAGTTATCATCTCCTAACTAAAAGAGAATCTCATTTCCAGTTTTATCATAGATCCTTAGCCCTGGGGAAAGTAATAATGAAGGATAAAAAATTAAATAGTGAATACAAAAATGCAAGTGTTTCAGGAAAGCAGTTCATAGGAACAATTTAAAATTTAATTAGTGCACAATTTGAACTATAAACACCAGTAAAAAAAAGGGGGGGGGAGAACAGTAGGCAGCATTTTGGCCATTTTCTGCACACATGTGCAAATACGACACAGCTGTGTCAGTGGAGAATTTAGCCTAATACATTATTTAGCTTGCTACAATAACAAACTACATTATTTAAACATTTAAAACAACCTATTTTTTCATCAAAATTCACTTGCCCTATTGGTGGTATTAAAAGGGAGTGAAAAGACCATTTGCACAAAGAGGAGGAGTTGAGCAGTCCCAAGGTGGAGCTGTCTCTTGTGTTATGTGACACTGGCCGATTAGAGCGCTCTGATGGGGAAGGGCTTAAAGGCTGAGTCAAAAGCCAAGAAGTCTCTTTATTTACGCCTACCTCCCAGCCCTTGGCAATCTGACTAATAACAAACTGAGCTAACAAGAAAGACTAGAAAAGGAGGAAGAACGTTGCTGCAGCTTGGATCTACAAGCTCAGAAATTGAGAGTGATCAATTGCAGCTCTGTTGAACATCTTGTTTATTTACTGCACTTAGCAGCTTGCAAACGGTTAACTATATGCAGAAAAGTCAGCATAGCTGTGAAGTATGCCGTGAATTTTAATTGGGGGGGAAAAAGGACAATTGCCTCGGGATGCTCTAGGATGCACTCTGTTTGAAATATTTTCAATGAAATGCTCAGCTTTCTGCCTCTGAGCAGAGGTTTTAACTTTACGAAGCTGCAAGCCTTGCCCAAAAGTGATATTTGAGAAGAGTGGATGTGGTGGTTGGTGTTTTCCTCTTTAATAAAGGGACTGAATTACTTTGAACACCTCTTCCAGCTGTGCGTTACAGATAACGTCAGGAAGTCTCCGCTTTACAGGTAAGATTCATATTTCCAACCTTTGCTTAAACTTAAGTAAGCAGTATAGTAAAATGATTGAATTTATATGATTGCTTCCTTAAACAAAAACTTTGCATTAAGGGATATTCAGTTCCAGTCCTGCTTACTGGCACATCGAACACGGTAGCAGATGCCTGTTTTCTCCGAGAAGCAGACATTTAGTCTAACTGCTGGCTGCAGAGAAGCACAAATATAATAAGATGCCATTATTCCTATAACAACATTCAGTTTGTTACTAGAAACTAAATATGTGTGTTCTGGGAAGGAAAGATCACTTCCAAATGCTATTGTTACATTTCCAATAGAAGCAGAATATTGAACAATTCTTTATATTTCATATGCTGGTTTTATTTTCTGACTTGAAAATATGTATTTTTCTGACTATATGTATAGAGATATTTTTTTTTCCCCTCTTTAACCCTGTATCGGATACTGCTGATAAAGAACCACTTTGCAAATTGGTGTGACTTTCTGAAAAGATTAGAAACTATTCTTTAGTACATTTTGAAGAGCGGAAAATGTATATAAGATTTAAAAAATAGTGAGGGTTTATTATTGAAAAGTCATACAAGGTGGAGATAAAGTTCGCATGCAATTTGAAGTAGGTTAACATAGTAAATTGCACACAAACTTTATGTGTACTATAGGACATCCTGTGTACTATTTTCCTCAAGATGCTGTGCTTGGTGAAAGAGACCTTATTCTTTCTAAGTAATTTATGGGGAAGTACCTTTAGTTTTTCTGGAAGCTAATCCACATGTTGAAGACTCCAACTATGAGATGCTTGATTATAACCACAGCACTCAAAGCTGTTGAAAATCAACTATTTCCTTATGGGTAACATAAAATCTACTAACTGTTTGCCTATACAGAAAGGCACTAAATTGTTTTTTTTCTTCAGTTGACTTTTGTCTCTCCGAAACTTTATACTGGGTGTATGTTTTCAATGAAGCAATATGTTTTCAGGGCATGAAAGTTTACTTTCAGGATTATTGATTGGGTTCTGGTATGTTTCATCTGATGGTAAATTTGGATTAAATCAAACTTTCCATTCTCATTTCAATCAAAATAAATAAGTACAGGCAATTACCTTTTGGAAAAGCTGAAAAGTTTAATAGGTGTAAGATGTGGTGTTCATCTTTTAATTTAATTTTTATAAATTCAAGGTATACTATTTAAAGGAAGGAAATAAAATGAGATTGGAGTTATAGATCCCTACCTTGCCATTACCGGTTTTTAAAAGTTAGAACATTTCTAAGAATTGCTGTTTTAGATGTATGTGTTAAAGTTTTAAAGATGTGGAATTTGTGATGTTGTTATATTGAACTGTCTTTTTTTAAAAGAAATTAGAGATGCCAGCAAGTATTTTAGTGTGGCGCAGTTTGCTTCAGAGTTCATTGTTTGCTGGTGACTCCTCTCCTTAGTAAAGGAGAGAGACTCCTGAATTCTGTGATGATATTCGGGGCCCTAAAGCCTGTCTCCCTACTTCATTAGGAAATCATTTGCTCTGCGTGAACGTGAGGCATGTTATTCTTTTCCAACAGCCTGAGACATGTGTTAAAGATCATGTTTTGTTCTTTACGGTTTATGGTTTAACCTAGGACATAATAGAATGTGAAAGCAGCAAGCAATACCCTACCTCTATCCATGTAAGATGAAGTGTGATCTCAGTGAACTGTGAATGGGCACTCTCAGCCAGGTACCTCTGAGACGCTAAAGCTTTTACAAATGACCCTGGACTGAATAGATGCTATAGAGTTCTTAGAATCCTCTGCTTCCTTACAACATAAAAGACCCATTCCCTCAAGGGTTTTGAAATAAATAATAACATTAATAAATATCTTGCACTGAAACCAAAGGAGGTTAAAAACCAGACACAGTTATTAGCTAGTATTTGTGACAGTTCAAAAACAAAGGCACAGCACAGAGCCTGCATGCACACACACACACACACACACGCACACACGCCTGTGTGCACTTCCATACATCATTTCTATCACTTTTACTTCTCTCCACTGCTATATGCTTCTGTCTAATAACAAGAAATGCTTCTTATGACATAATCCTTTAGTCTTAAGTTCATCCCCTTTGAGTTAAGGAAAATCAGAGTCTTCAATATACAAGTTTGTTTCATATCAATATATCCAGGGTCCATTCCGCCAATACCCCTCTTCTCTCTGTTATGACACAAATTATTTATCAGATGTGAACACAAATTATTATATTTTAAATTCTGCTCGACCTAAATTTTGTATTTGGCCCATAATGCAAGTGAAAGCTAACCGGAACCTTGCCTACCTATTAGGAAAAAGAAAAAGGAAAGGGAGACGCAGCAAGGGACCCATATTTTCATGGTAGTCAGCAATTCACTTTTTAGGGGAAAATCTATCGTTTTGAAAATGTCAGCTCCATCTCTTCCCTGATCCTGCCCACTAAAGTCCCTTGCTATTGCATTTTATTTTACAGAGTCAGATTTCATCACATGACAACATGAAGCTGTGGATTCATCTCTCATACGTATTTCTCCTTGCCTGGGTATCTTTACAGTCCCAAACTCCACTGTCCTCAGCCAGAGGCTCTTGTGATTCTCTTTGCAATTGTGAGGAAAAAGATGGCATAATGCTAATAAATTGTGAAGAAAAAGGCATCAAGAATTTATCCCAAGTAATTGTGCCACCATCACGACCCTTCCACCTAAGCTTGTTAAATAATGGCTTGACAGTGCTCCACTCCAATGATTTTTCTGGGCTGACCAATGCTATATCAATACACCTTGGCTTTAACAATATTGCAGATATTGAGACAGGTGCATTTAATGGCCTTGGCCTTGTTAAACAACTTCATATCAATCACAATTCTTTAGAAATTCTTAAAGAGGATACCTTTCATGGACTAGAAAACCTGGAATTCCTACAAGCAGACAACAATTTCATTACAGTGATTGAACCAAGTGCCTTTAGCAAGCTCAGCAGACTTAAGGTGTTAATATTAAATGACAATGCTATTGAGAGTCTTCCTCCAAACATATTCCGGTTTGTTCCTTTAACTCATCTAGATCTGCGGGGAAACCAGTTGCAAACGTTGCCTTACGTTGGTTTCTTAGAACACATTGGCCGGATACTGGATCTCCAGTTGGAGGACAATAAATGGGCCTGTAATTGTGACCTACTGCAGTTAAAAATCTGGTTGGAAAACATGCCTCCCCAGGCCATTATTGGTGACGTTGTGTGCAACAGCCCTCCAGTTTTCAAAGGAAGCATACTGAGTCGATTGAAAAGGGAATCTCTTTGCCCCACTCCACCAGTTTATGAAGAACACGAGGATCCTTCAGGGTCATTACACTTGGCAGCAACGTTGTCAATAAGTGATAGTCGCATATCAACCAAGACCACATCCGTTTTAAAACTACCCACCAAAGCTCCAGGTTTGATACCTTATATTACAAAGCCATCCACTCAACTTCCAGGACCCTACTGTCCCATTCCTTGTAACTGCAAGGTTTTGTCTCCATCGGGACTTTTAATACACTGTCAGGAACGCAACATCGAAAGCTTATCAGATCTGAAACCTCCTCCACAGAATCCTCGAAAGCTTATTCTAGCGGGGAATATTATTCACACGTTAGTGAAATCTGATCTAGTGGAATATTTCACTTTGGAAATGCTCCACTTGGGAAACAACCGCATTGAGGTTCTTGAAGAAGGATCCTTCATGAATCTAACCAGATTACAGAAGCTCTATCTAAATGGGAACCACCTGACCAAATTAAGCAGGGGCATGTTCCTTGGTCTACACAGCCTTGAGTACTTATATCTTGAATACAATGCAGTTAAAGAAATATTGCCAGGGACATTTAGCCCAATGCCTAAACTTAAAGTACTCTTTTTAAATAATAACCTCCTACAAGTTTTACCACCACATATTTTTTCAGGAGTTCCCCTAACGAGGGTTAATCTTAAAACAAACCAGTTTACCCATCTGCCTGTAAGTAATATCTTGGATGACCTTGATTTACTAACCCAGATTGACCTTGAGGATAACCCCTGGGACTGCTCCTGTGACCTGGTTGGATTGCAGCAATGGATACAAAAATTAAGCAAGAACACAGTGACAGATGACATCCTTTGTACTTCCCCAGGGCATCTCGACAGAAAGGAATTGAAAGCCCTAAATAGTGAACTACTCTGTCCAGGTTTGGTAAACAACCCATCCCTGCCCACTCAAACGAGTTTCATTGTTGTCACTACTCCTGCAACCACAACAAATACAGCCGATACTCTTTTAAGGTCTCTTACTGATGCTGTGCCACTATCGGTCCTGATATTAGGACTCCTGATTGTGTTTATAACTATTGTGTTCTGTGCTGCAGGGATAGTGGTTCTTGTTCTCCACCGCAGGAGAAGGTATAAAAAGAAACAAGCAGATGAGCAGATAAGAGACAACAGTCCGGTGCATCTTCAATACAGCATGTATGGTCACAAAACAACTCATCACACCACGGAAAGGCCCTCGGCCTCGCTGTACGAGCAGCATATGGTAAGCCCCATGGTTCATGTCTACAGAAGCCCATCCTTTGGTCCAAAGCATTTGGAAGAGGAAGAAGAGAGGAATGAGAAGGAGGGAAGTGATGGGAAACATCTCCAAAGAAGTCTTTTAGAACGGGAAAACCATTCGCCTCTTACAGGGTCAAATATGAAATGCAAAGCCACAAACCAATCAACAGAACTTTTATCCTTCCAGGATGCTAGCTCATTGTATAGGAACATTTTAGAAAAAGAAAGAGAACTTCAGCAACTGGGAATCACAGAATACCTGAGGAAAAACATTGCCCGGCTTCAGCCTGACATGGAGGTCCATTACCCTGGAGCTCAGGAAGAGCTGAAATTAATGGAAACCTTAATGTACTCGAGGCCAAGGAAGGTATTAGTGGAACAGACTAAAAATGAATATTTTGAGCTCAAAGCTAATTTACATGCCGAACCAGACTACTTAGAAGTCCTGGAGCAACAGACATAGAGATTTTGAGGGCTTTCACAGAAAGGCTGTGATTCTGTCTTAAGTCCAAATTCTGTAAATAAGTGCCTTACGTGAGTGTCATCAATCAGAACTTAAGCACAGCAGTAATCCTTTGGGAAACAAAAAGAAAAGAAAAGGAAACTCAGGGATCACTGGGAGAAGCCATGGCATTATGTTCAGGCAATTTAGTCTGTCCCAAATAAAACGCATCCTTGCATGTAAACCATTCAAGGATTATAGTAATATTTCTCCATATACTGAAATGTGTTTCATAGAAGTCCTCTTGCACATCGAAAAAGTCCGGACATTTAAAATCCCTAATTTTCTTGAATTATGTTCCCTGTAGATTAAATAAAATTGGATTTCATCATTTAAAAATATTACCTGTATCTATAGTTCTATGTAAGGAATACACTGTTTATAACCAGTACGTACTTCAGACATGTGCATTGTTAAACATATCTAATTTTCTTGCAATAAATGCAAAAGGAACTGGAACTTGAAAATTATAAATAGTAGCAGGAAAGATAAAAAAGGAAAGCTTGTAATTATATAGGCCGTGGGTGGCCCAAAAACTTTGATCATTTGCGTATTAAACCGATGCCACTCCTATGCTTTCTGAATTTAAAAAATAAAAATGATTAATTGTTTAGGTGGACTAAATAAGCAATCTTTTTGGTTTTTCTGCACATTTTGTGTAGACAATCTTAATGTCAATGCTGCTGTGAACTAAGGTATGTCATTTGTGCTCAAAGTTGAATTCTTCTTCTTGGGATATTTTTTAAATGCTACTGAGATTCGACTGTAAATATGAGTAGAGCATTTATTCAGTGTGCTGTCTTTCATAGCATTAATCCTTTGTAAATTTGAATGAAGATGATAGAAGTAAGTTTCCTCTGGCAAGTAATCCACAGGTATAAAAGAAATTTAAAGAATTTGTTTTATTTTTATTGATGTATAATGATAGATGCCATAAATTAGTAGCAAAAGGCACTTCTAAAGGTAAGTGTGGTTTACGTTGCCTCAAAAGAGAGACGATGTAGCTTTATTTTACAAGAAGGTATCGCTAGATTTCTATGAACTATTTATTCTGTACAGTTTTGTATATTTTTGGTTCACAAAAGTAATTATTCTTGGGTGCCTTTCAAGAAAATTAAAAATACTACTCACTACAATAAAACTAAAATGAAAAGTCTATTTTAAATGTGCTTTCTTCAATTAGTCTGACCTGCAATGCCGTCGAGGCAGGATAAACACACCAGCACACACACACACACACACACACACACACACACAGGGAGGTTTCTGTTTGTTGCTGTGCACACAAAAGTATCTTGTTTGCCATATGCAAAAAGGGTATTCAATTCTTGGTATGACTGACACGGAGCCAAACTCAAAGGATGAATAGCAGTTTTCCCTTTCAAGCAAATCATTTTCCAACACAATGCAAATGGAAAAGATTTATTTTTCTCCTTTCTAATTATAGAATCCCTCCGACTGCAGATTTTCACAAGGGAAATGAAATTAATCAAAGTAATTTAGGTCTATTTTCTGAACACCAAGCAGCTTCTTGTACTGGGCTATGACTGAACACATTTTCTATATGTAAGTACTTTCTTCAGTTTATTTAACAATGTTTCAGTGATTCCTGAGTGTTTCATTAAACTTTTTGGCTTTTAACACTCAATTTTCTGCTCTACTAGCAAAACATACATTATTTCCTTGATTTTGTAGTGAGAAACAGTCTTGCTGATGAAGACAGCATGGGCCTGTGATGCATGGTAGGAAGACTAATTATGCAGGAGTCTAACATGAAATCCTGTCACTAAGTTTCTCTTTTAAATTATTGCATATATTAATAGAAATCAATTAATAATCGTGTATTTACAAGTTTCTCAAAAACTTAATTTTCTTTATTTGTTTTTGAAGTTTAGAAGGACAAAGTCTAGTAGGACTTCTTTTTTAAGTAACAATTTCTAAGGAGAAATGTGTGTGCCCGTGGAATTCATGTATTTGTCTACTAAAAAAATTCAGCATATTAGTAAATTGCAAATCCTTCAAAGCAATTTTTTTTAAATTAGATTCTAAAGAGAAGGAAGAACAAAGCAAAGATAGAATTCCTGTCACTGCATTTCTTTTACTTAGTTGAGGATCTGCCAGTATTTTCTGGTTCCAATCAGGTACAAAGAGGAATTAGGAAGACTTAAGACATTCCCATGCCTGGAGGATCCTTGGAATGGATCCATGAACACAGACACAGACATGCCCTCAAGAACATTCTTCTCTTTTGGGTGGGGAAACTTTTTCCTTAATGTTAATAACCTACAGTAACAATGTTCATTCTTCAGGTTATAATCAAGAGGAACAACATTGGTTATGAAATTATGTAAGAATATTTCTCAAATTAAAACACAATCCTAATCTGTGTGTAATTTAAAAATGGCATAGGAATCATTATGTTCTCCAAAGACCAAGATATTCTAAAGGTTTAAATGTTCACTCAAATGTTGCATTCATGATTTTTTTATTAGTTTTTTTCATTTCCCTATTGGTTGTTGAGAGTTGGTCTATCGTTCTTGAAAGGTTCTGTGATGTGATGATCTCTCAGAACTTTCATTCATTTATTTGTATTTTCCGCTCCTTTTTCTTGCAACTAAGGAAGAATTTTTATTAATTCCTTGTTTGATTGTTTACTTAAACAAACAGCTTGGTCTCTTTCAGCAATTAGTTGATAGATTCAGAATTACCAGTCCTAATGTGAGTACCATCAGCCTTATTCAGATGGACCTAGACTTTAAAATAATAGATATTTAATGATCTTATATTTTCCTTTAATTTAAATGGAAGTTCCACTTTGCACATTACACATCAGTGCAAATTTTGACAGATGTCTGAAAATGAGTTGTTTTGTAATGTAGTAGTTTGTATCCCACTGGATAGAATACAGTGGGACCTTCCTATTAGCCCCCTCCCTACCCTGACCACCTCCGTCAGGTGACCAGGCAGGCACCAATGGACATACCAGTACAGTCGGCCCAGTTCCTTATGTTGAGCACCTTTATATGTTGACCAGTTTGGTGTGGTCCTTGGGTGCTCAAATTACAGAGGCTCTACTGTGTTTCAAATTCTAAGTCACTCCATTAGACATAGGTTGTATTAATACTTAACAAATCATGTTTTCCTAAGTTGCATGACATTTTTTCCTGGAAATTTATGAAATTTTTCACCTATATCTTCCACTGACCTCCATGTAGGGGATGGAAGTTTTACTACTTACATAAGAAAGGATTATATCAATGATGTTACCCTCTTTCAATCCATCCCTGGTATCATGGAGGAGAGAAAGCCTTTCCTCGCTGCTTCAATATTAAATTAACTGCAGCACCTTCTGAAGTGCCTTAAGGTGCCTCAAATGCCCTGGCCCAATTAACTCAAAGGCTTAAGTTTGATTAAGGACTGAAGAGGGATAAAGTAGCCTCCCTCACTAAAATGTAACTTTTTAAAATAATGATATATTCCCTTCCTCTCTTCATATGTATATTTAATAAAAATTAAACAAATATATTCAAAAAACACACCCAAGTCCCCTGCATAGAAAATTTGCTGCAAAATTATCTTGGGAGAGTGTTTTGCTACATGAAAAAATATATATGTGTGTGTATACACATGTTAACTCTTTGGAAGGGAAGTCTGATCTCCTAGTTATTAGGATATGCTTCTATAGTGAATTTGAGGATACTTCTGTATTTCTTTTCCCCATAGACCACTTTTATGAAGAAGGTGGCATACGATAGAAAAACAATCTTTTACTGTAAAATTTGACACAATTTCTTAGGAGGAGTGGTCTTATATCTGGCAGCCAGGTCAGGAACAACCTCACTGATGTGGAATGGATAAGTGATTAAAAATATAGTATTCCTTTTTAACTTTTAATTCCTGACATTTTGAAACACAGACATTGTATTTGTCCAAACATCCCCTGAGGTTCACGTCTTAGCAATACATCAAATTTTAAAAAGTAATATCTAATCATTGCTTATCAGTAAATTACAATAAGACGATTATACCATTACAATTATATGACTTAACAACCATACCTCTTACAGAAATAATCACCATTATCTGTCTTACAAAATATAGCTAGCTTTTTTAAAACTATGAATTTAAATATACTGTCTATGCATCCATTATTGTGTATGTACCATAAAGAAGCCTACAAGGTGTGAAATCTTGTTCTCACTGGCTGTCTTTTTGATTATGCTATTTGGAAGCACAATCAAATAGACAAATACTCTTCTGTTAGTAAATATCTTTCAGTGGACAATTGAATAAAGATCAAAAACAATTCAAAACAACAAATTGCACACACACATGCACATACACACAGGCTCATGTATTTCTATTTTTTTTAATTGCACACTTTTTAAACAGTGTTCTTTGGTTTCATTAATTTAAAATATGAACAGTTGGAAGACTTGAATTTCAACAAGTGATTGCTTCCTCTTCAAGCTTCTTAGCTTTTTCTAGTGAGAAAATTGATTATCCAAGAAGGAGTAAGATACATTGAATTACTTGTTTTGTAAAAAAAATCTCTGGGCTTTGAAATGTCACTTATTCTCTTTTTATTATCTTCTATTATCTTCATACAATATATAGCGTCATACATGACTATATTACACTTGCTGAGTAGAATAAGGAGGTGAGAATTCAGAGGAGTCTCGATTCCCTAAAATCAGGTTAAAACGCTACATGTGGTTTTATCCATTACGTCTTTCATGGACACATTCTGGTCATGTGCTAGCATATCAAAGTACTTTAGCTTAGAAAATGTATATTTGAAGAAAACAGTGTATGATGGCACACAGATGCAATTCCTATATAGCACATCGTAAACCTCCAGGGTGTATCTGCTCTAACGTTCTCAATTATAAATAAAGGAGCAAAGGGGTTTGTCCTGCAGTAAACAATTAGGAAAAGTCACCAGGCCAGAATTGGAATCCTGTTTTATTTCTATTGTTGATTTATGTTGTTTCGTTTTATTATCAGGGCAGGGGTCCTCACCACACTTCCTGTTAGAACCATGGGTATTTATAGGCCAGCGGAATCACAGAAAAAAGTAGGTCTGGCCATTGTGCCCACTTTGTTTGGTGTTTAGGTTGGACACTGTTTCTGTGAACATTATATTGGAAGAAAAATCAGACATTTAACTAACTTTAGTCATAATTAAATAATTTTAGGGTATTTTAAATGATATATTAGCACATTTTGGATATTGGGTTGAAATTGCTGACCAGTTTATTAGACTGGACAGCATATACATCTCCAAACACACACTCAGTCTGTAGTTTCCTTTTTTCCCAATTCAGAATAACTGATTGCTATTTATTTATACCTAATTACCACTTATATTTTTCAGACACTAGTTTTAAGAATTTATTTTCTTTTATGGAATAACATATTAACTAACAAATTATAATACAGGCAATTCTCATGATATTGCATTGATTTAAAATTTCTCCTATAAACAATATGTAATTTCCATATTATTAGAATCATCATACCTGTGTCTTGGTAATTAGAATTATCATACAAGTGACCTTCATCTCATGGTATTGCTTATGAGTTAAAATGGAAATTATCTCAATGAATGTGTCATTTAAGTCCCAGAAGAGAGGTACGTAGTATGAGAAATTTTTTTCCTTTTTAAAATATACTCTTTCTTTTTTTTTTTTTTTTTTTGAGACAGAGCCTCAAGCTATCCC